>NC_134489.1:105642809-105942809 GCF_040206685.1 Ascaphus truei
GCAGGACCCCCACTCACAGACAACACTCACAACACACGCGCCACCACCCTAGCAGGACACACGCCTCACATTTTTACATCTGTTATGTCACCAAAATATACATTGTACTGTGGTGTGTTTACAATAAACCATTTTTAAACAACATCGTATTACATTTTGTTCCATCTTTCTTTTCAACATTATTATCCAACCTTTCCAACAAATAGTCATCTATTGTTCCATGATATATACATAATACTACCTATTACGCATTTACATCCCGGGCAACGCCGGGTCTCTCAGCTAGTACTGTTAAAAATAAAGACAGGTTGTATTACACCTTTAGAGTTGCCTTTTTGAAGAAAAGACTATCAGCTTCCTGCTTCCCAAACAAAACTCTTGAAAGTAAAAGCTCACTGTAGTCACCCCATGGATGCTGAGGATCTGTACTATATGGAACTGAGGTGTGCTGTTAATCATGTATATCCTACTTTAATCTGTAACATGTACAATGCTGTGATTGCAGCAGGGATCTAAATAAGTGACAGAGCACTGCACAATGGGAAGAGAGATGGTAACTACTTGTATACTGTGTTAGTGAAGCGTGCAAGCAAGCAATGCCAGCTTTGTATTTCTGTTTGTGATAGCTTCATTAAAATCCATTCTCTGATATGTATGACTTGATTCCTCTTGGATAAAAAAAAACAATCTTTAAAAAAAAAACAGTTTAATACAGAACATCTTTTTTTTACCTCTTTTTGTATATTACTGTATAAATTGAAAACATAATGCAAACTTTTTCTATTCGTTAGCTCAGCGCGCGTCCTTCCCGGTCTCGCCAAGTGTGGAGATGATAAAAAGCGTTTGCAAACCATTCATCACTCGTTACGACGCCCCACTTTCACACTGGATTTCAGCGTTCAATATTACCAAACCTTACATCCTCAGAGCTGCATTATAGTTATCGCAGGGATTTAACATTACGTTAGGTCACAGCAAAAATTGGTGTTACCTTTTAGATAGGTGTAAGACCCCAATTAGGTCTGATTTTACCATCACATTGTTATGTACAGGGTTTATTTCCTCTCCGGTCTTCTCTTTTTTTTTAAATTTTAATTAAACACGTATTCAGGGATCTGATAGGAGTAACGCCGCCTTTGGGTGAGACAAGTTTCACGCCATGTTATTTGAAGATAACGCAAGGCAGTGCTAACTTCACATGGCGTTATGCCTATGCTAATGAGATCACTAACGAAGGTTGGTTTTGCATATATTTAGCTTTGTGGATACCCATTAAACTCAGGGAAACTAATGGATGTTACTTATTTAGGTAACATCACGTTAGTTTCCAAGATTTAAAGGACTTCTGAGGATCTGACCCGTTGTCAGATGACACCGGGAGTTTTACTTTATTTGATTAAGCGTTGTTAATACTGACCGGACCAAATTGTCTATTAAACCAAGTGTCCTATTTCCTCTGCAACGTGATGCTTCCACACCCAATAACCTAATCCGGGGGTAACTGCTCGTGGAAATTTCTGTTCCACAGGTAGTGTCATGCCTTCAATATCTCATCATTAATAAAAACAGTATTGTGGCTAATAAGATACAGAATGTCAGTGCCTCGATTGTTATTTTTCCAATCTAGTGACATAATCACTGTTAATCTCTTTAGAGACAGAAGGGGCTAATGTGCAAAATTACCTTGGAGTTTTTGTTTTTGTTTGTCTGCTAAGTGGGAGTGGCCCATTAACCATTGCAATCATGTGACCGTTCTACGGAATGATCATGTGATCACGGCATCATAGTTGATATGACCGGTATGGGAGGAGTCTTCTATTCCATTTCCTGGCCTGCAGATATGTTCAGGGCTCCACAGCACAGCACACGTCGTCCTCCTCGTCGTCCCTAAAGCCATGAGGTAACCACTACATCAGGGTTGATCAACTCCAGTCCTCAAGAGCCACCAACAGGTCAGGTTTTCAGGCTGAGCCACTGATTGAGCCACCTGTGCTAAAGCAGGGATAGCCTGACCTGTTGGTGGCTCTTGAGGACTGCAGTGGGCCACCGCGGCACTACATCATCAGGACCTTAGAAAGCCAGGCCCCATAACGTGATGGTTTTATCATTGGGCATTCAAAGGGTAAACACCTTTTGGTGTTTAAAAGGATATAGCAAGGCTTGTAAAATGTAGATGCACCATTCAATGCATTTGTCTTTAATGCCTAACTAAACAAAAGGTATTTCATCCTGCTCATTATTTACCTCCCACATAAGGTGGGAAAATGACAAATAATGATGCTGACGATGACAATGATGGTTTAATGTTGACAGAAATGAGAGCGCATTCTGGGGAACAATTACAGATGAATAATATAACATGATTATGTGCTGTTATTTGTGTGTCATCTGCAAGACAAACTGAATGTGAGATGTAACAAAAAGATGCTTCTAGCTGAGCCCATAACTCTGTTTATCACTGTCATGAATTCATGAACTTCATAGAGATGGGCAAAAATGGGTGTGTAAAATCAGAAACACACACAGCCGCTGTAAGCTCAGAACCCAAATCACCACATCATATATATTGTGTCAAAATGAGTGCTACAAGGATTATGCCCTCATCATGTATAGAACAAAAGACTTAAAAAAAAACCAGTGCTACATCTAACATATTATATCGTTCAATCTGTTTCTCTTCTCATAAGGAAAGGTCACTTCTTTGGCCAAAGTAATTTAAGCCTACAGCCATGTTACGGTATGGCCCGGATCTAACACTGCTGCACCTGCAAAATGCTCTCATATCCTCTCTAATGGGAGGAGAGCTGTCCTTAACAAACTGGCCATTCACAGGTGCTCAGCAAGAACTGCAATGAAAAAGGTTGGATGGGTGAGCTTGGTAACAAGGTGGAGGGGTCACTAACCGCCATGTGGTTTTACTAAACACACTCAGCCCTTGTAAGCTCAGAACCCAAATCCACCACATTATATATATATATATTGGGTCAAAAAGACTAGGATTGTGACCTCATGTATAGAACAGAAGACAAAAAAGGCCTAGTGCACCTGTGAATGACCAGTCTATTAAAGACCGCTCTCCCTCCATTAGGGAGGTTATTAGAGCTTTTTGCAGGTGTTAGGACCTACAGATGGGCCATACGGTGACGTGGCTGTAGGCTTAAAATACTTTGGCCAAATAATTGAACTAAATTACTCCCCCTTATGAGAAGATAAACAGATAAATGTTTCACTACTGTATATAATATGACAAGTTAGATGTAGCACTGAGTATGTAACTATATATAATATAACAAGTTAGATGTAGCACTGAGTATGTAACTATATATAATATAACAAGTTAGATGTAGCACTGAGTATGTAACTATATATAATATAACAAGTTAGATGTAGCACTGAGTATGTAACTATATATAATATGACAAGTTAGATGTAGCACTGAGTATGTAACTATATATAATATGACAAGTTAGATGTAGCACTGAGTATGTAACTATATATAATATAACAAGTTAGATGTAGCACTGAGTATGTAACTATATATAATATAACAAGTTAGATGTAGCACTGAGTATGTAACTATATATAATATGACAAGTTAGATGTAGCACTGAGTATGTAACTATATATAATATAACAAGTTAGATGTAGCAGTGGGCCTTTTTGTCTTTTGTGTAAAATCAGAACGTCACATTGGAAAACTAAATCCCAAACTAAAACCCTTAAATGTTTTAGGACCACAACCCAAGAACTATTTAAAACCAAAATCAGAACACCAGACCAAGTGTCCATAAGTGTTTCTCACAGTATCTGTACTTGTTTTACATTTTGTAGTTATTTGATTTCAGTTTTGTAACTGATTTTATACTGATCTTTAGCCTTTTCGGGCTTTATTATGCTATTTTAGCATTCCCCCTGATTACATATATTTTAGGTGTTTCCCATTATTAGGTAAATTTCCAAAACCAACACCAATACATTTTGGCGAAACCAAAACATGAACATTTTTAGAACCAAAACCGTGACAAAGTTCCTATTCGTAGTGAATACAGGCACAGTGTGGATGATGAATTAACTTCTCTGCAACTAGGTTTTTGATCACATTCAGATGTAAACAGAAGAAGTTGTTGGTGTAATCCTCTTGGAGTCAAAGTTAAATGCCCTAAATACTGTATTAATGATTTAATATTAATTATAAATATTAATTAATTATTAATGATAAATATATAAATATAAAACATTATAAATATTCATGATAAATATATAATTTATAAATATAATTAAAAATTTAAAATATGAAGCAAAAGGGATGAATGTAATACTACAGAGAAATGTCAGGCATTATCATTTATGATAAAGATAACAGCAGCACACCTAGATTTAGTGTCAGCGCAAAGTTTTAATGCATTGCATATATATACAGACGAGACAACGAGTATTCTAAAGCTTGCCTTAAACTAGCCCGGTTACATGCTGGGTTCATGCTGGGAGTAGTCATATATAGAGAAGCACATGCACACCGCTGGTAGGTGCTGGAGGGGGGTACTTTTCTGCCGGTGCGCTGTGTCCAGGGAGGTCCAGACATCCCAGAAGTACTTGAGCAAAGGAATGGAAGCAGGCACACGGTCTTCCTAAAGGTGCAGTTTATTGTGCCACCAAAGGTCCAACGTTTCGGCAATAGATTGCCTTTATCAAGGAGAGGCCCTCTCCTTGATAAAGGCAATCTATTGCCGAAACGTTGGACCTTTGGTGGCACAATAAACTGCACCTTTAGAAAGACCGTGTGCCTGCTTCCATTCCTTTACATGCTGGGTGTAACCTAGCTAGTTTAAGGCAAGTTTAAGGCATTTCTGCATTGACTAGTGACCCATCGGATTAACACAGCAGGGGTCCCTGGCAGTCCCATTCAGTTTGAATGGGACTGCCAGGGACCCCCGCTGTTAATCTGATGGGCCATTAGTCAATGCAGAAATGCCTTAAACTTGCCTTAAACTAGACCCAGCCTGTACCCAGCATGTACCTGGGTCTTTTTGGCGATTGCCACTGGTTTGTGTTAGAATAACTGTCGGCACTACAGTATATATATCTTTATTAGTATAGCACCATCCATTAACATAGCGCTTTACAGCAATAATAAATGTGATATGATAATATAAGACATTAATGGGAATAATAAGTGCATCAAAGTAACATTAGGAAAAGGAGTCTCTGCTTCAAAGAGCTGACAATCTAAGTAGTAAGTAGGGAGAACTTCCAAAGACAGTAAGTACGTGTTCTGGGCAGTGCATATGAGATGTATCATACTAGACAAGGGAGACACCCACATAATTCATTAAAGAGGTGTGATTTAAGGTTAGTCTTAAAGGTGGAGAGAGAGGGTGCTTGTAGGGTATTTAAAGGACGAGCATTCCAGAGATGCAGGGCAGTCAGTGAGACAAGTTTAAAGTGGGAGAGAGCTGAATGTACATTGTCATATTATTAATATATAATAAGGTTCATACCTTATATACAGAGAAGGTACTTACCCCCTTTTCTGCATTGATAAGATCTCATGGTTTGCTGCTACTTTCTTTATTTACTGACCTCATTCAGAGAGACCAGCTATACATATATTTTACATAGAATTCTGCAGACACAATCTCAATCTTTTTCTTGTTATATTTAAATCACAGTGACTTTCCAAAGTTTCCACGGTGCAGCCCCTAAATGGTTCTCCCACTTCAAAGATCATGTAACCTTTAGGACACCCTTTTCTATTTACCTGAAGGACCTCAATGTGGACTCCCCAGAATAATGAATGTATCACATTTTGCTTCGAGAGGTGCAGGGTTCATGCATTGTAGGAGCCTAGTGTGGCCAGTATTCAACTATTGAACTGCAAAGATTTAGAACTCTGCCTAGAATTCCCAACCCAAATTATATCTATCTATGGTGAAGCAAGAACAAGCTGAAATAACGAAAACATGCAGTGTCCCTGATTACGTTTCCAAGTACATATAAGCTACACATCATTGGATTCATCTACGTAATTATGTGCACTTAAAGGTGTTTTCATGTGGCCGTTCTCATAATTAGGCATTTGCAGTATGTGCCACACTTGTGGTTATATAACTGATGCGTGATTTTAAAATTAATTACACAGTGTCTACAATGTTGTTATTCTAAAAAGTCAACAATTACCAGTACACACGCAAACCTTAATAAAGATTAATTGTATATCCTTTAGAAATGTTTAAGTGATCATTCTCCATCTGAAATGGTTTCCATTATAGTGAGGCATTTCTGTGTGGCCAATTTAACTTGTCTCATATGTTACATACTTTGGAAACCAATTAATCAAAGACTTTCATGCTGAACAACAATAATTATTAGAGACAAAAAAATCCCATTGACTCAAACTGGATTGTTATGTGATCAATATTGTGTTATTTTTCATACCTGGGAAACTATGATATATGACCGCACACCAGGGGTTATTTGCTGCCAAACTAGTGGAATAAAGGGGGCAAAAAAGCATTTAGGATTTATTGGCTTTATGAATTCCAGACAATACTAAGAATAAGGGACAATAAACCATTGGCTGAGTATCTGTGTGGCAGTATCAGTAAAGTGACCGAATGGCTACAATTCAATTTACTGTGAAGTCAGATGCCCCGGAAATCCGGAACCTCATTCACTTTGATGCTCACTGCCTAGAGCCTCTCATTACATGGGGAAAAGGCTTCACTGCATATTGAATAGGGAGCTGTGTGCTTGTAACCGATCGGGGGACACACGCCTCTCAGCTTGTCCCCATCACCTCAGGCCCCACGGCGGCTCTCTACCCCGGTTCCCCGCTCCCTCGGCCTCTCACCTGTCCTGCCCCCACGCCGAGCTGCACCTCCACTGCGCACGCCGCATCTTCACGCACGTGACCGGGGCGCGCGCACGGTAGCCTTAAAGAGGGCGCGTGCACCCGATCTTATCAGCCCTCCCGCGCCGCTGGTGCCGCCCCCCATCGGCTGCAGGCGATTGCCATGAATCACACCCCTGTCTCCCTCCCTGCTCACCTGGACCTATCCCTGTGTTCACCCAGACAGGCCTCCGCTCCACCCCTTCCTACCATTGACCCTCCTTCCTTTATAACCCCAGTCTGCCCTCTCCTTCCTCGCTCTGCATAGCATCTATGTGTCTCCAGTATGCAGTGTATCGTTAACCCTTTCTCACCAGGCCCGGCAACGCATCTTACCACACTCCGGGCACGCCCTCACTGCTGTGGGTGCGTGTTATTCCCTTACCCACCTCAGTACTGGGGACTGGCCAGGTCTGCAGGCATGCAGGCGTTATATTATGCAGAGCCCAACAAATGCAGACCCCCCTGAGGTGGCCAAGGTGTCACTATGGATCACTGGCAATTTTTAAGTGACCAAGTCACCGGCCTGGCGCAAGAACTTTCTAAACTCTCCCTGCGGGAATCTCCTGCTGCACCATCCCCTCCTGCCCCAGTACCTATGGGCAACTCGGAGCCATGTATTTCACCTCCCAACCGGTATGCCGGTGACCCCCTTACTTGCCGAGGATTCTTGAACCAATGTGACGTCCAGTTCGAGATGTCCCCATCTCGGTTTCCCACAGGTCGTACTAAAGTGGCCTATGTCTATGCCCTGCTTAATGGCGACGCTCTCGCTTGGGCTTCTCCCCTCTGGGAACACAGACCTGACATATCCCAAGACTACCCCAAATTCCGGCGAGAGTTCCAGCAGGTTTTTGACACACCAGCGCGTAGGGAGACTGCCGCTTCTTCCTTGTTTCATCTCTCCCAGGGTCGCAGGTCGGCTGCAAGATACGCGGTGGAGTTCCGCACCATCACTGCAGTGACACAGTGGAATGATGAAGCTCTCGCAGCGGCACACTGGCAGGGTTTGTCCGAATCCCTCAAGGACGACCTCGCGGTTCATGTTCATCCCTCATTTCTAGAGGATCTCATTGCCCTCAGCATCCGGATGGACCAGCGCATTCAAGAGCGATGCCACGAGCGCCAGCGCCAGCGTCCCCGTTTACTGTCGCCTTTGCCTGTTTCTCCTAGGTCTCCTCCCTTGGCTCTTCCTGCATTGGACGCTCCCGAACCGATGCAAATCGGTAGCCAACAGCTTCGGACCGCTGAGAGAACACGCCGCCGAGAAGGGGGTCTCTGCTACTACTGCGGCTCCCAGGAACACCAACTACATCACTGTCGCCTGAAACCGGGAAACGAGAACGCACAGTAAAGGTAGAGGGGCTTCTACTGGGTACCATTTCTACTTGCCCCTCTTCCCACCAAAGAGCTACCGAAGAGAATCCTTCTCCCAATAACTCTTGAGGGTCCTAATGTTAAGGTAGAGGTTGAAGCTTTCATCGACTCCGGGTCTGGTGGTAACTTTTTGGATCACGACTATGCCTGCAACAACCAAATCCCGTTAGTCAAGAAGAAGTCACCCATCGGCCTGGAGGCTATCGACGGCCGACCCTTCCAACCAGCCTTTATTATTTGGGAATCTATTCCCCTCACCCTGACCACCGTGGATGGTCATACTGAAGTCATCATCTTCGATGTCTTCCACTCTCCTACTTTCCAGGTCATTTTGGGATTGCCGTGGCTCCAGCTTCACAACCCGCGTGTTGATTGAACCAACGAACTACCGATCCAGTGGGCTCCTGCCGTGGAGAAGGTGGTCACTCCTCCCGTTACTGTGCTCGCTGGTCTCGACACCTCTTCTCCTTCTCTCTCTACCCTTCCGGAGGTATACCATGACTTTTCGGATGTCTTTAACAAGACTCAGGCTGAAGTCCTACCACCTCATCGTTCGTACGACTGCCCCATTGAATTGATTCCTGGAACCACGCTCCCCAAGTCTAAGCCGTATTCCTTATCTTTGCCCAAGACCGAGGATATGGCAACCTACATCCAGGAGAATCTTAAGAAGGGGTTTATTCGGAATTCCACCTCCCCCGCCGGGGCAGGTTTCTTCTTCGTGAAAAAGAAGGATGGCTCTTTAAGACCCTGTATAGACTTTCGTGGTCTCAAGATTACAGTTAAAGCCGGTACCCTCTTCCTCTAATTTCGGAACTCTTAGACCGGCTCCAAGGAGCCTCTATATTTTCCAAACTCGACCTGAGAGGCGCCTACAATCTCATCCGAATACGAGACGGTGACGACGAATGAAAAACTGCATTTTTACACGCGTTCGGGTCATTATGAATACCTAGTGATGCCGTTCGGCCTCTGCAATGCCCCTGCCGTCTTCCAAGAATTTATGAATGGTATCTTCCGGGACATTCTGGGAATTTTCATCATCGTATATTTAGACGATATCCTCATTTTCTCCAAGAACCTGGAAGAGCACATTCGTCACACCAAGGTGGTTCTCTCTCGGCTTCGTGCTAATAGCCTCTACGCGAAAATGGAGAAATGTCTCGTCCACCATTCTTCCACAGCTTTCCTTGGCTATATAATCTCCGATAAAGGTTTCACCATGGATCCTGAGAAATTGAAGTCTGTTCTGGATTGGCCGTTGCCGAACTCCCTAAAAGCCATTCAGCGTTTCCTTGGCTTTTCTAACTACTATCGTAAATTCATCTGTAATTTCTCCACTATCGCTCTACCCATTACTGCTCTGACCAAAAAAGGTGCTGATCCGACAGCATGGTCCCCTGAAGCCATCTAAGCCTTTGAGTTCCTCAAAAGAGCTTTCGTCTCCGCCCCCATCCTTCGGCATCCGGATACATCCCTTCCTTTCACCCTGGAGGTAGACGCTTCTGATGTGGGAGCTGGGGCAGTACTCTCACAAAGATCTTCTCCACAAGAAAAACTCTATCCGTGTAGATTCTTTTCCAGGAAATTCTCTTCGGCTAAGAGAAATTATGATGTCGGGAACCGCAAACTTTTGGCTATCAAATTAGCCCTACAAGAATGGAGACATCTCCTCGAGGGTACCAAAGAGCCAGTAGCTATTCTCACCGACCACAAAAACTTATTATACATTGAGGGGGCTCGTCGTCTGAGATCCCGTCAAGCACGTTGGGCACTGTTTTTCTCTCGTTTCAATTACACGATTTCATATATTCCAGGTACCAAGAAAATCAAGGCCGATGCGCTTTCTCGGCAATTCTCTACGGAGGAAGGATCTAACGAATCTTCAGAGACGATTCTTCCCGCAAAGTATATTATTTCTGCCAATAATTTTGATATCCTGGATGAGATCAATAAAGCCCAGGCTCATATCCCTAGGAGATTTAAGGTGCCAGAAGGACGTCTGTACGCTGCTCCACGTTTTCGCCACAAGATCCTAGAGTGGGGGCATTCTTCTAGATCTGCTGGTCATCCAGGCTTCAAGAGGACAGTGGATCTTATCAAACGAACCTTTTGGTGGCCTAAAATGAACAAAGACATTTTTGATTTCACCAGAGCTTGTCCAGTCTGTGCTCAGAGCAAGTCCACCCGACACAAACCTTCTGGTCTAATCCTGCCTCTTCCTATTCTGGAACGGCCTTGGAAGCATATTTCCATGGACTTTATTGTGGAACTTCCAAATTCTAAAAGGATGAATACGATCCTTGTGGTAGTGGACAGGTTTTCTAAGCACACACACTTTATACCCCTCAAGGGTCTCCCAATTCAGCCACCTTGGCTGACATTTTTTCTAAAGAAATTTTCAGGTTACACGGTGTGCCACTTTCCATTGTTTCAGACAGAGGTACTCAATTCATCTCTAAGTTTTGGCGAGCGTTCTCTCAGAGACTTGGCATTTCCCTCCTTTTCTCCTCAGGTTACCACCCGCAGACCAACGGCAAGACGGAGAGAATGAATCAGACCTTGGTGCAGTATCTCAGATGCTTTGTGTCAGAATCTCAAGACAATTGGGTGGACCTATTACCCTGGGCGGAGTTCGCTATTAACTCGCTGAAGAATAAGTCCACGCAAGAGTCGCCTTTCTTCATTAACTATGGGTTCCATCCCAGCAGCCTTCCCCTCTCCTCCCTCCCCTCTGGTGTTCCTGCAGCAGATACTCACGTCTCCAATCTACAAAACTCTTGGAAAAAGATTCAAAGAGCCTTGCAAGGGTCCGCCCAAAAACAAAAAACGCAAGCAGATCGGCGACGTCAGGTGGGCCCAGAATACAAACCTGGAGACAGAGTTTGGCTATCTTCAAAAAATATCAAGCTCAAAACTCCTTCCCAGAAGCTGGCTCCTAGATTCTTGGGTCCCTTCAAGGTCCTCGAACGGATCAACCCGGTAGCATATCGACTTTCGCTCACTCCCACCATGAAGATACCCTCTGTGTTTCACGTGTCCCTTCTGAAGCCCTTCGTCCAAAATGTACATTTTCCGGACCATCCTTGGAGACCCAATCCCATCGTAATACAAGGACCACAGGAATTCGAAGTCCATTCCATTCTTGATTCCCGTTGGTCCAGGGGCAGACTTCAGTTCCTCGTTCATTGGAAGGGATATGGCCCGGAGGAACGCTCCTTGGTACCTTGTCATCATAGTCATGCTCCAGCTCTTCTCAAATAATTTCGTTGGAAATTTCCTCACAAACCTTGGGAGGATCGTCCGGAGTCCAATCCTCAAGGGGGGGGATACTGTAACGGATCGGGGGACACGCGCATCTCAGCGGGACCCCGTCACCTCAGGCCCCACGGCGGCTCTCTACCCCGGTTCCCCGCTCCCTCTGCCTCTCATCTGTCCTGCCTCCACACCGAGCCGTTCCTCTGCGGCGCACGCCGCATCTTCAAGCACGCAACCGGGCACGCGCACGGAAGCCTTAAAGAGGGCACGCGCACCCGATCTTCTTATCAGCCCTCCCGCGCCACTGGCGCTGCCCCCATCGGCTTCAGGCGATTGCCATGAATCACACCCCTGTCTCCCTCCCTGCTCACCAGGACCTATCCCTGCGTTCACCCAGACAGACCTCCGCTCCACCCCTTCCTACCATTGGCCCTCCTTCCTTTATAACCCCAGTCTGCCCTCTCCTTCCTCGCTCTGCATAGCTTCTCTGTGGCTCCAGTGTGCAGTTTCTATGCCAAGCTCTGTTCTCTGTTACAGCTCTTGTTCCTGTCCCTGCCCCTGTTTGGATACCTTTGGATTGATCTCAGCTCTGTTTGACTACGTGTACCTCGCTACCCCTGAACTCTGCTTTGGACCTCACTACGCTGCTTTCTCCTGCCCCTGACCCATGGCTCTTGGACAATTACCCTCCGACTTCTGTCACCCCGGACTCAGCAAGTGTATCGTTAACCCTTTCTCACCAGGCCCGGCAACGCATCTTACCACACTCCGGGCACGCCCTCACTGCTGTGGGTGCGTGTTATACCCTTACCCACCTCAGTACTGGGGACTGGCCAGGTCTGCGGGCATACAGGCATTACAGTGCTAAACCTGGATGCATTAATGAGGAGTTTAAGTACAGAGCATCTTCACTGATACTTGTAGCTACTAGAGTCACAAATGAATGTGTGATGACCGATGGGAAGTTCTCTCTCCTCGCCTTGGGGCATAGGAGGGGAGGGAGCTGGCCATGGTGCTAGAGGTCACATTCTTGGCCGGCAATGGCAACCTTATGCTCAGGTGCAAACAGGCGTGTGTGTGCAACCATGTCGGGTTGCTATGGTAACCAATTGTAGGTGTTCTTAAAGCAAAGATTACAGCCACACACTTTTTAAATAGGTTCAATAGAGATAGTTAGAATCTAATAGTTAGGGTAATGAGTGTGACAGTTATGGTAGTGACCTTTATAATAGTGACAGGAGACAGACATGGAAGAGTATAGACTGGAGAGAGCTGACAGGAGAGGGGATAAAGATTGGGAATAGAAAAAGAGAGAATTCAGTGGACATAAATGAAGGAAACGGACATTAAAGAGAGTCTGCAGTAGAATAGAAATGGGAGACAGTCAGCAGGGAACATGCAGTAGGACCCTATAGAGAAGGAAGATCTATATGTAGTCACGTAAAAGTAAATGAACATGGCGCACATTCACTGGCGCATGGCCAGGGCGTGGTGCAGTACAATGAGGATGGGCATGGGACAAAACAGACTGCACCAGCATGAGATTATATAAGAGTACTTCAGGTCTAGAGTTTCCCAACACACAATAAAAGGGAAGCTTGCTTGATAATAATAATAATAATAATAATAATAATAATAATAATAATAATAATAATAATATTTATATTAAAACACAGGTATGCAAATGGACAATAAAATAAAAAGTGCTATAAATTACATAGATTATAAATAAAGAAGAAAAATTACTGCACCGACCGAGCACACAGCAGCAGACAGACACAAGGAGTTAGATACTCCCGGACACTGCAGGACTCTCCCAAGGGCGACAAACTTCCCCTTAAAAGTGTGAAGGCTTTATTTCTATGGAAACCTTGCGAGCGCAATGCCACTTGCTTTTAATTATTTTTTTATTAAACCTGTATTACACTGTGGGCATTTTGAGCGCTTTCCCTTTTCTTTCTTTTCTCATAGATTATAAATAGTCTGCATAATATTTAAACCACAGTAACTTGTTCCCTTAGCGTTAGTCGGAGTAGGCAGTGATTGCCTTAAATGCAATGAATTAAGTGTTAATTATGAAAGTTATTAATATGTTAACTAGACCCCACTGTAATTCCTTATGGACGACTAGCTACTTGTTTAAAATAAAAGACACTAACAAACACAAATTCCCTGTGGGGGAAATTCTGGTCGCTTTATTTCTTCTGTTGTTGCTGCGACTCTCACTTTCTTTATGTAACCCTACTTGCCCGGCTCGAATGGCCGGATATATATATATATACATATACATGGCCGTGCAGGCTGGGCTCAGTCTCTCCTGTGCAGGGTGCTGGGTGCAGGCTGGGCTCAGTCTCTCCTGTGCTGGGTGGGTGCAGGCTGGGCTCAGTCTCTCCTGCGCAGGGGGCTGGGTGGGTGCAGGTTGGGCTCAGTCTCTCCTGCGCAGGGTGCTGGGTGGGTGCAGGCTGGGCAAAGTCTCTCCTGTGCAGGGTGCTGGGTGGGTGCAGGCGGGGCTCAGTCTCTCCTGTGCAGGGTGTAGGCTGGGCTCAGTCTCTCCTGTGCAGGGTGCTGGGTGCAGGCTGGGCAAAGTCTCTCCTGTGCAGGGTGCTGGGTCAGTGCAGGCTGGGCAAAGTCTCTCCTGTGCAGGGTGCTGTGTGGGTGCAAGCTGGGCTCAGTCTCTCCGGTGCAGGGTGCTGGGTGGGTGCAAGCTGGGCACAGTCTCTCCGGTGCAGGGTGCTGGATGGGTGCAGGCTGGGCTCAGTCTCTCCTGTGCAGGGTGCTGGGTGCAGGCTGGGCAAAGTCTCTCCTGTGCAGGGTGCTGGGTGCAGGCTGGGCTCAGTCTCTCCTGTGCAGGGTGCTGGGTGGGTGAAGGATGGACTCAGTCTCTCCTGTGCAGGGTGCTGGGTGGGTGCAGGCTGGGCTCAGTCTCTGCTGTGTAGGGTGCTGTGTGGGTGCAAGCTGGGCTCAGTCTCTCCGGTGCTGGGTGCAGGCTGGGCTCAGTCTCTCCTGTGCAGGGTGCTAGGTGCATACTGGGCTCAGTCTCTCCAGTGCAGGGTGCTGGGTGGGTGCAGGATGGACTCAGTCTCTCCTGTGAAGGGTGCTGTGTCGGTGCAGGCTGGGCTCAGTCTCTCCTGTGCAGGGTGCTGGGTGGGCTCAGTCTCTCCTGCGCAGGGTGCTGGGTCGTTGCAGGCTGGGCTCAGTTCTCATGTGCAGGATGCTGGGTGGGTGCAGGCTGGGCTCAGTCTCTCCTGTGCTGGGTCAGTGCAGGCTGGGCTCAGTCTCTCTTGTGCAGGGTGCTGGGTGCAGGCTGGGCTAAGTCTCTCCTGTGCAGAGTGCTGGGTGCAGCCTGGTCCCAGTCTCTCCTGTGCAGGGTGCAGGCTGGGCTCAGTCTCTCCTGTGCAGGGTGCTGGGTGGGTGCAGGCTGGGCAAAGTCTCTCCTGTGCAGGGTGCTGGGTCGGTGCAGGCTGGGCTCAGTCTCTCCTGTGCAGGGTGCTGTGTGGGTGAAAGCTGGGCTCAGCCTCTCCGGTGCAGGGTGCTGGGTGGGTGCAGGCTGGGCTCAGTCTCTCCTGTGCAGGGTGCTGGGTGCAGGCTGGGCAAAGTCTCTCTTGTGCAGGGTGCTGGGTGCAGGCTGGGCTCAGTCTCTCCTGTGCAGGGTGCTGGGTGGGTGCAGGATGGACTCAGTCTCTCCTGTGCAGGGTGCTGGGTGCAGGCTGGGCTCAGTCTCTCCTGTACAGGGCGCTGGGTGCAGGCTGGGCTCAGTCTCTCCTGTGCAGGGTGCTGGGTGCAGGCTGGGCTCAGTCTCTCCTGTGCAGGGTGCTGGGTGGGTGCAGGATGGACTCAGTCTCTCCTGTGAAGGGTGCTGTGTCGGTGCAGGCTGGGCTCAGTCTCTCCTGTGCAGGGTGCTGGGTGGGCTCAGTCTCTCCTGCGCAGGGTGCTGGGTCGTTGCAGGCTGGGCTCAGTTCTCATGTGCAGGATGCTGGGTGGGTGCAGGCTGGGCTCAGTCTCTCCTGTGCTGGGTCAGTGCAGGCTGGGCTCAGTCTCTCTTGTGCAGGGTGCTGGGTGCAGGCTGGGCTAAGTCTCTCCTGTGCAGGGTGCTGGGTGCAGGCTGGGCTCAGTCTCTCCTGTGCAGGGTGCTGGGTGCAGCCTGGTCCCAGTCTCTCCTGTGCAGGGTGCAGGCTGGGCTCAGTCTCTCCTGTGCAGGGTGCTGGGTGGGTGCAGGCTGGGCAAAGTCTCTCCTGTGCAGGGTGCTGTGTGGGTGAAAGCTGGGCTCAGCCTCTCTGGTGCAGGGTGCTGGGTGGGTGCAGGCTGGGCTCAGTCTCTCCTGTGCAGGGTGCTGGGTGCAGGCTGGGCAAAGTCTCTCTTGTGCAGGGTGCTGGGTGCAGGCTGGGCTCAGTCTCTCCTGTGCAGGGTGCTGGGTGGGTGCAGGATGGACTCAGTCTCTCCTGTGCAGGGTGCTGGGTGCAGGCTGGGCTCAGTCTCTCCTGTACAGGGTGCTGGGTGCAGGCTGCGCTCAGTCTCTCCCATGCAGGGTGCTGGGTGGGTGCAGGCTGGGCTCAGTCTCTCCTGTGCAGGGTGCTGGGTGGGTGCAGGCTGGGCTCAGTCTCTCCTGTGCAGGGTGCAGGCTGGGCTCAGTCTCTCCTGTGCAGGGTGCTGGGTGCAGGCTGGGCTCAGTCTCTCCTGTGCAGGGTGCTGGGTGGGTGCAGGATGGACTCAGTCTCTCCTGTGCAGGGTGCTGTGTGGGTGCAAGCTGGGCTCAGTCTCTCCAGTGAAGGATGCTGGGTGCAGGCTGGGCTCAGTCTCTCCTGTGCAGGGTGCTGGGTGCAGGCTGGGCTCAGTCTCTCCTGTGCAGGGTGCTGGGTGGGCTCAGTCTCTCCTGTGCAGGGTGCTGGGTCGTTGCAGGCTGGGCTCAGTTCTCCTGTGCAGGATGCTGGGTGGGTGCAGGCTGGGCTCAGTCTCTCCTGTGCTGGGTCAGTGCAGGCTGGGCTCAGTCTCTCTTGTGCAGGGTGCTGGGTGCAGGCTGGGCTAAGTCTCTCCTGTGCAGGCTGCTGGGTGCAGGCTGGGCTCAGTCTCTCCTGTGCAGGGTGCTGGGTGCAGGCTGGTCCCAGTCTCTCCTGTGCAGGCTGCTGGGTGCAGGCTGGGCTCAGTCTCTCCTGTGCTGGGTCAGTGCAGGCTGGGCTCAGTCTCTCTTGTGCAGGGTGCTGGGTGCAGGCTGGGCTAAGTCTCTCCTGTGCAGGGTGCTGGGTGGTCTCAGTCTCTACTGTGCAGGGTGCTGGGTGTAGGCTGGGCTCAGTCTCTCCTGTGCAGGGTGCTGGGTGCAGGCTGGGCTCAGTCCCTCCTGTGCAGGGTGCTGGGTGGGTGCAGGATGGACTCAGTCTCTCCTGTGCAGGGTGCTGGGTGGGCTCAGTCTCTCCTGTGCAGGGTGCCGGGTCGTTGCAGGCTGGACTCAGTTCTCCTGTGCACGGTGCTGGGTGGGTGCAAGCTGGGCTCAGTCTCTCCTGCGCAGGGTGTATATATATACATGGCCGTGCAGGCTGGGCTCAGTCTCTCCTGTGCAGGGTGCTGGGTGCAGGCTGGGCTCAGTCTCTCCTGTGCAGGGTGCTGGGTGCAGGCTGGGCTCAGTGTCTCCTGCGCAGGGTGCTGGGTATGTGCAGGCTGGGCTCAGTCTCTCCTGCGCAGGGTGCTGGGTGGGTGCAGGCTGGGCAAAGTCTCTCCTGTGCAGGGTGCTGGGTGGGTGCAGGCTGGGCTCAGTCTCTCCTGTGCAGGGTGCAGGCTGGGCTCAGTCTCTCCTGTGCAGGGTGCTGGGTGGGTGCAGGCTGGGCTCAGTCTCTCCTGTGCAGGGCGCTGGGTGCAGGCTGGGCAAAGTCTCTCCTGTGCAGGGTGCTGGGTTGGTGCAGGCTGGGCTCAGTCTCTCCTGTGCAGCGTGCTGGGTGCAGGCTGGGCTCAGTCTCTCCTGTGCAGGGTGCTGGGTGCAGGCTGGGCTCAGTCTCTCCTGTGCGGGGTGCTGGGTGCAGGCTGCGCTCAGTCTCTCCTGTGCAGGGTGCTGGGTGGGTGCAGGCTGGGCTCAGTCTCTCCTGTGCAGGGTGCTGGGTGCAGGCTGGGCTCAGTCTCTCCTGTGCAGGGTGCTGGGTGCAGGCTGGGCTCAGTCTCTCCTGTGCAGGGTGCTGGGTGCAGGCTGGGCTCAGTCTCTCCTGTGCAGGGTGCTGTGTGGGTGCAAGCTGGGCTCAGTCTCTCCTGTGCAGGGTGCTGGGTGGGTGCAGGCTGGGCTCAGTCTCTCCTGTGCAGGGTGCTGGGTGGGTGCAGGCTGGGCTCAGTCTCTCCTGTGCAGGGTGCTGTGTGGGTGCAAGCTGGGCTCAGTCTCTCCGGTGCTGGGTGCAGGCTGGGCTCAGTCTCTCCTTTGCAGGGTGCTGGGTGCAGGCTGGGCTCAGTCTCTCCTGTGCAGGGTGCTGGGTGGGTGCAGGAGGGACTCAGTCTCTCCTGTGCAGGGTGCTGTGTGGGTGCAAGCTGGGCTCAGTCTCTCCAGTGCAGGGTGCTGGGTGCAGGCTGGGCTCAGTCTCTCCTGTGCAGGGTGCTGGGTGCAGGCTGGGCTCAGTCTCTCCTGTGCAGGGTGCTGGGTGGGTGCAGGATGGACTCAGTCTCTCCTGTGAAGGTTGCTGTGTCGGTGCAGGCTGGGCTCAGTCTCTCCTGTGCTGGGTGGGCTCAGTCTCTCCTGTGCAGGGTGCTGGGTCGTTGCAGGCTGGGCTCAGTTCTCCTGTGCAGGATGCTGGGTGGGTGCAGGCTGGGCTCAGTCTCTCCTGTGCTGGGTCAGTGCAGGCTGGGCTCAGTCTCTCTTGTGCAGGGTGCTGGGTGCAGGCTGGGCTAAGTCTCTCCTGTGCAGGGTGCAGGGTGCAGGCTGGGCTCAGTCTCTCCTGTGCAGGGTGCTGGGTGCAGGCTGGGCTCAGTCTCTCCTGTGCAGGGTGCTGGGTGCAGGCTGGTCCCAGTCTCTCCTGTGCAGGGTGCTGGGTCGGTGCAAACTGGGCTAAGTCTCTCCTGTGCAGGGTGCTGGGTGGGTGCAGGCTGGGCTCAGTCTCTCCTGTGCAGGGTGCTGGGTGGTCTCAGTCTCTACTGTGCAGGGTGCTGGGTGTAGGCTGGGCTCAGTCTCTCCTGTGCAGGGTGCTGGGTGCAGGCTGGGCTCAGTCCCTCCTGTGCAGGGTGCTGGGTGGGTGCAGGATGTACTCAGTCTCTCCTGTGCAGGGTGCTGGGTGGGCTCAGTCTCTCCTGTGCAGGGTGCCGGGTCGTTGCAGGCTGGACTCAGTCTCTCCTGCGCAGGGTGTATATATATACATGGCCGTGCAGGCTGGGCTCAGTCTCTCCTGTGCAGGGTGCTGGGTGCAGGCTGGGCTCAGGCTCTCCTGTGCAGGGTGCTGTGTTGGATGCTAGCAGGGCTCAGTCTCTCCTGTGCAGGGTGCTGGGTGGGTGGAGGCTGGACTCAGTCTCTCCTGTGCATGGTCCTGGGTGGGCTCAGTCTCTCCTGTGCAGGTTGCTGGGCCGGTGCAGGCTGGGCTCAGTCTCTCCTGTGCAGGGTGCTGGGCCGGTGCAGGCTGGGCTCAGTCTCACCTGTGCAGGGTGCTGGGTGAGTGCAGGCTGGGCTCAGTCTCTCCTGTGCAGGGTGCTGTGTTGGTGCAGGCAGGGCTCAGTCTCTCCTGTGCAGGGTGCTGGGTGGGTGCATGCTTAGCTCAGTCTTTCTTGTGCTGTGTCGGTGTAGGCTGGACTCAGTCTTTCCTGTGCAGGGTGCTGGGTGGGTGCAGGCTAGGTTCAGTCTCTCCTGTGCAGGGTGCTGGGCCGGTGCAGGCTGGGCTCAGTCTCTCCTGTGTAGGGTGCTGGGCCGAATGCCCCAGAACCCGTGTGGACCCATTCTGTGATCGATCACGAAACCGGAAGTGACGCGACGGGCCGAACCAGAAGTGACGCGACGCGACCACGGGAGGGGGTGGATGGTGTACACCAATGCTGCGCATCGATTGTTACGTGTCTAAGCACATGTTGCTCATGTAAGTGCAATAACAATTGCCTTTTTGAATATACTAATAGTGAACATACAATGTTGCACTAGAGTTGTCTTTTTTTCATTCCATTGAGGGTTTGTCCTGCTGACATCAGGGAGTGTATACAAGCAAGACCCCCCTGCACAGTGCTGAGTCTCCTTACTACATTTATTGCTATTCAATGCTGTATTACCACTGGGAGAATGTGAGTTCCCAATCATGATTCCTGTTCAAATTGCTGTGTTTGTTTAGATATACCACACTATTTTATATTTTCTTCCTTATATATATATATGGTGAAACCTGTGCTCCCCACAAGCTTCTCCCCACAGTGAGGCTTCAGTCAGAACTCTAAGAAACCTGTTTCTAGAACATTGTAAGGATCTATATATACAGTATACCCTTCTATATCCATATAGTGACATCACTGGCCACAGGACATACAGGGGATTGTCTATCCCATTCTGCATAGTCATCCTGCATCCTATAGGGGAGGGGAGTAAACTGAGTGACCCCACACAGTTAACCCATCAAGGCTGTTAAGCCCTTATACTAACTACTAGTCCCCAAAGGGGGGGGGGGGGGGGGTGCACTTATCTGTCTCACTGTCCCTATTTTCTAACTGCTCCTTATCTTTTAGCCAGCTCTTTAACTTGTATATTTTTATTTTCCTACCCTTTTTGTCCTTTCTGTCTGTAATCTTCCCCGTCCCTCAGTCTATTCCTCCCTACCTCAGCTTTTCCTGTCCCTTGTGCGAGCCTGATGCTTCATGTAACCTTACACCGCTGCTCCTCTCCCCACACCGCTACTCCTCTTCCCCCCCACACACACCGCTACTCCTCTCCCCTCCCCACAACGCTGCTCCTCTCCCATCCCCACAATGCTGCTCCCCTCCTCACGCTGCTCACCCCGCCACACCGCTACTCCTCTCCCCACACCGCTACTCCTCTCCCCACACCGCTACTCCTCTCCCCACACCGCTGCTCCTCTCCCCACACCGCTGCTCCTCTCCCCACACCGCTGCTCCTCTCCCCACACCGCTGCTCCTCTCCCACACCGCTGCTCCTCTCCCCACACCGCTACTCCTCTCCCCACACCGCTACTCCTCTCCCCACACCGCTACTCCTCTCCCCACACCGCTGCTCCTCTCCCCACACCGCTGCTCCTCTCCCCACACCGCTGCTCCTCTCCCCACACCGCAGCTCCTCTCCCCACACCGCAGCTCCTCTCCCCACACCGCAGCTCCTCTCCCCACACCGCTGCTCCCCTCCCCACACGGCTACTCCTCTCCCCACACCGCAGCTCCTCTCCCCACACCGCAGCTCCTCTCCCCACACCGCAGCTCCTCTCCCCACACCGCAGCTCCTCTCCCCACACCGCTGCTCCTCTCCCCACACCGCTACTCCTCTCCCCACACTGCTGCTCCTCTCCCCACAACCCTGCTCCTCTCCTCACAACGCTCTTCCCCTCGCCACACCGCTGCTCCTCTCCCCTCCCCGCACTGCTGCTCCTCTCCCCTCCCCGCACCGCTGCTCCTCTCCCCTCCCCTCACCGCTTCTCCTCTCCCCGCTGCTCCCCTTACCACTGCTCCTCTCCCCTCATCGCTGCTCCTCTCTCCTCCCCGCACCGCTGCTCCTCTCCCCTCCCCACACCGCTGCTCCTCTCCCCTCACCGCTGCTCCTCTCCCCTCCCCACACCGCTGCCCCTCTCCCCTCCCCACACCTCTGCTCCTCTCCTCTCCCCACACCTCTGCTCCTTTCCCCTCCCAGACCTCTGCTCCTCTCCCCTCCCCACACCTCTGCTCCTCTCCTCTCCCCACACCGCTGCTCCTTTCCCCTCCCCACACCTCTGCTCCTCTCTCCTCCCAGCACCGCTGCTCCTCTCCCCTCCCCACACCGCTGCTCCTCTCCCCTCACCGCTGCTCCTCTCCCCTCCCCACACCGCTGCCCCTCTCCCCTCCCCACACCTCTGCTCCTCTCCTCTCCCCACACCTCTGCTCCTTTCCCCTCCCAGACCTCTGCTCCTCTCCCCTCCCACACCTCTGCTCCTCTCCTCTCCCCACACCGCTGCTCCTTTCCCCTCCCCACACCTCTGCTCCTCTCCTCTCCCCACACCGCTGCTCCTTTCCCCTCCCCACACCTCTGCTCCTCTCCTCTCCCCACACATCTGCTCCTTTCCCCTCCCCACCCCTCTGCTCCTTTCCCCTCCCCACCCCTCTGCTCCTTTCCCCTCCCCACACCTCTGCTCCTCTCCTCTCCCCACACCTCTGCTCCTCTCCTCTCCCCACACCTCTGCTCCTCTCCCCTCCCCACCCCTCTGCTCCTCTCCCCTCCCCACCCCTCTGCTCCTCTCCCCTCCCCACCCCTCTGCACCTCTCCCCTCCCCACACCTCTGCTCCATTCCCCTCCCCACACCACTGCTCCTCTCCCCTCCCCACACCGCTGCTCCTCTCCCCTCCCCACCCCTCTGCTCCTCTCCCCTCCCCACCCCTCTGCTCCTCTCCCCTCCTCACGCTGCTCCCCTCCCCACACCTCTGATCCTTTCTCCTCCCCACACCTCTGCTCCATTCCCCTCCCCACACCGCTGCTCCTCTCCCCTCCCCACACCTCTGCTCCATTCCCCTCCCCACACCGCTGCTCCTCTCCCCTCCCCACACTTCTGCTCCTTTCCCCTCCCCACACCTCTGCTCCTTTCCCCTCCCCACACCTCTGCTCCTTTCCCCTCCCCACACCTCTGCTCCTTTCCCCTCCCCACACCTCTGCTCCTTTCCCCTCCCCACACCTCTGCTCCTTTCCCCTCCCCACACCTCTGCTCCTTTCCCCTCCCCACCCCTCTGCTCCTCTCCCCTCCCCACCCCCCTGCTCCTCTCCCCTCCCCACACCGCTGCTCCTCTCCCCTCCCCACAATGCTGCTCCCCTCCTCACGCTGCTCCCCTCGCCACACCACTGCTCCTCTCCCCACACCTCTGCTCCTCTCCCCTCCCCACACACTGCTAAATTACCGTAACTAATCCTGCGACAACGGGAACGGAAACCGAGGAAATTGCGAGGGTTTGGCCCAAAGCTTCCCTTAAACCAGGACGAGGATTCTGCACAGAGAGCAACACATCGCCCCAAACAGTGCCAGAGGTCTTAGTTCCCCTTCCTGTGTGCATCTTGCCACCTCCCACCCGCATTTAGACTAACCAGCTGGCTTAAAAACACCCAGTTCTCCCAGAACCGCTGCATACTCACGTCGATACCTGAATTGATACTAGGGAAGGGGCGCTCAACTCCGGTCCTCAAGCCCCCCCTAACGGGTCAGGTTCTCAAGGTATCCCAGCTTCAGCGCAGGTGGCTCAATTCCAGAAGCAGCATGCATTGGTTGTCCCTGCTCTGAAGGAGGTCAGTCTGGGGGCCTACATGGCCACATTGACAGGTCATACAAATTGGATGACTTACCCTAGCCTGGATGAAGGACTGTCTCATATTCATGGCTAAAGCCACCTTTACAGAATCCAATAAAGATGGACAAGCATAAAAATGACGCGTCACACTGTATGTGTTCTCGGATTTTGCAGCAGGTACTAAGGGCCGGATCCACAAAAGGGAGCTAAGCCATAGCACATGTTTACTCCCATTAAAAGGAATGGCAGAAATTGCTTGATGAAGCTTACCCCCCTTTGATGATCTGGTGATTGGATATTAGCTAAGCCTCTTGTATATACTTTAACATCCACAGGTAAAAGCAATAACAAGACTTGCTGGCCCTTTTTTAAGTGAAAGTTTGTATACTGTAAGAAGAACAATGATTTTGTGGTATTTACAGTATTGTTGATTTTGTCCTATTTTAGACTTGATGATGGATATGGATGAAAGCCTCAGCTTCTCGCTCCTGTGGCAAATCTTGTTCCTGAAGCACAGAATAGATACAATGATGCACATATATCCACTCACTGTGTCACTGAGCAGGCAGCTGTGGGCAGAAAATGTGTTTCAGGTATGCAGGTATGTGCTTATTAATTATCCAAATAATATTTCTATAAGATCCATACAGTGTGTTCAATTAGTTTTCTTTAATGGACAATATATAAGTGATACTGTCTATAGATGTATAGATCCATTATAAATCCTTTAAACATTACTAAAATAAGCATATTTGTATTAAAAGTATTATGTTCAGATAACAGATGTGTTTTTGGTGATGGGATAGACAAGACGTACCTGTTCACATAGCACCCACATTTTGCATTGGTGACTACTGTATTTTTCAAATAAAAAATAAATAATACTATTACCTCCTATCATATCAATGTAAAAATGTATAATCAACAACATTGACCTTACACACTTACCTATTCTTAGGAGGCCCGGGCCATGGTTCCTTCGCCCGCGCCGAGGTGTGCGGAGGCTGTTTGAAAGCGGGTGCTTTCCCCGGCCATGGTCGACAGGCCATGGGGGGCATTTCTAGGGGCTGTGCCAAGGGGCGACACGGAGCTGGTTCGCCCTCATTGGGCGAACCGCTCACGTGACCTGTGTGTCGTGCCAAGAAATCAGTTATCAACTGATTTAATGCGCAACGCGCGCCTCCTCCTGCCTCCACCCGCGTGCGCCCGCATGGTCTATGGGCGCGATCATTGCTTTAAGGCAATCTGATCGCGCCCCGTGCAGACGCCTCCGCGCGGTCTCCCACACCATGGACTTAGCCTAATTAGCTCACTAATTACGCGCTGAACTTTCATGTCAGTGACTAATACTGCAGCGGTGTGTGTGTCTCATGTGGTTAGAGATTGTAAGTAAACATATATTAAAGTAAATATAATCATCTTTACAATTGAACATTAATCAGTAACCTAATTTATTTTAAAGAATTACAGGTTCACTTCAACGTTACTAATCTTCACTGAAGCCTGAGCATGCTGGCTAAACTGTTATTCTTCTGTATGATATATTTGTACGTACATTTATTTTGTTTAATAAACAATACGTATTAACATGTTATTATGCTTTTCATATTGCGTATTGTACATGTATGTAGGGCAATACCTTCATAGCTTACAATAAAGCTAAAAATATTTTGGAGTCTTCAAATTTAGTTATAAATATTAGTTATAAATTCCAATATTAAGTTCTCCACCTTCTGCTCCTGCAGTATAAAGGTGCTGAAAAAATAATGAACACAACCACTAACGATTTTTTTTTCTGAGGTTTGTGAAACTTTATCTCAAATGCAATAAAATAAACAATTATATATACTGTATATTTTTTTTTTCTGTGGACTTTCAAGGACTATTTCATATGTGATATACAGTGGTGTGAAAAAGAAAGTACACCGTCTTTGAATTCTATGGTTTTACATATCAGGACATAATCACAATCATCTGTTCCTTAGCAGGTCTTAAAATTAGGTAAATACAACCTCAGATGAACAACAACACATGACATATTACACTGTGTCATGATTTATTTCTTCAATGTCGTACATATAGATCTTTTAGCCGCTGCATTAAAAATCTCTGTCCAATCCCCGTCTTCTAAAATCCTGCCCAAACTTCTGTTTATAGCCTTTATCTGAGCTGATTACTCCTCTGTACATTCTAGAAGTTAGTCCCCGCGTGTCGTTACCCAACACGCAGAGAGTTTCAAAATTCGTCAGCGGAGGACGTATCGTGTGTTTGGTATGAAATGCCCGGATTTGGAGGTATCTAAAAAATTCCGTTTTAGGAATGTCTTTTTCTGACTTAATCTGCTCGAATGTTTTGTTGGTGATTCTACCCTCCAAATCCTTCAATCTCCTAATCCCCTGTTGTCTCCAAATTCTGAATTCTTTACCATCTAGTCCTGGAGCAAAGTCTGGATTACCGTATAGAGCGGTTATCAGGTCAACGAGCATCTAAATTTGGTGGTCTCTCAGACTGCGAGTGAACTGAGCACTGAGGACAGCGGTTTAGTCACTGGTTTAAGCCTAGATTTAGGGTACCAAACTAGGTTTTTGTAAGATTTTCGTTTTGATAGGTGCTTTCGTATTCTTCCAGATAAATGTAAAAATCTGGGATTGCATGGATAAAATATCCGCAGTGACTATGGGTATTGGAAGTGCCTGAAATAGGTATAATAGATGGGCAGAAGGTTCATCATAACGCTGTAAATTCTTCCAATCCATGAGATTCCAAGCGAGGACCATTCCCTCAGCTCTCTCCTCAAGGACTGCAAGAATTTAGGATAATTTGCCCTATATAGCAATTTCACATTTTTTTGTAAGTTTCACCCCTAGATACTTGATAGCTTTGGGTTGCCAATTAAAGTTGAAATTAATCTCTATTAATCTTTTGGGATGTTTAAAATAAGGGCTTCAGATTTGGCCTGATTCATTTTAAATCCTGACACTCTATTGCATTTTCCTAAGAGGTCGAAGAGATTGGGTAGAGAGGTGAGAGGCCTTGATAAAGTCAGAATAACATCAAATGCGTATAATGCCGCTTTGTGCAAATGGGACTGAATTTGGATTCCTGATATGTCCTGATTACTCCTGATTTGGGCGGCTAGTGGCTCCATGCATAGGGCGAACAACAGGGGTGAGAGAGGGCAGCCCTGTCTTGTGCCACTTTAAATTCTGAAAAGCTCTGACGGGAAGCCCTGATGAACTACCCTTGCAGTTGGTTTAGTGTATATAATGCTTTGATTGCCCACAAGATTCTACCCCAAACTCGAACGCTTCCAGTGTGGCATCTAGATATGGCCAGTCTATTCTGTCAGAGTACTATGTTTTTTTCATTGCTGGTTCCAAGATTATTGTATTTATATTATTGGTTGTATATGTTTACTAATAATAACTTTATTTATATAGCACTTTTCTCCAAATGGGACTCAAAGTGTTTTTAATTAATTGATAAGGCCCTTCAGGGCCTTTTTTATAAACCTGTTTTTAAGAAACCTTTCTTCAGCACTGGTGGCTCAATCAGTGGCTCAGTCAAAGACTCACTGATTGAGTCACCTGTGCTGAAGCAGGGATATCCTAAAACTTGACCTGTTGGTGGCCCGTGAGGACTGGAGTTGGCAACCCCTGCAACGGATGTTTTGGCACATTAATTAACCACAAATTATATCACTTTTCTCTAACCATTTGCAGATGTTTTGACAACTTGTTTCCACGAAACGTGAGCTATGAGACTTCTTAATATTTACTTCTACAATAGACTGCAGATAATTGTGTGTGATGAATGTCATTGTATTCATCATATGCTGTTTCCCATCGCTATTTATAACCTAATGTCCACTACAGAAATGGCAGAGCCGGGAACACTGCAAAGTGAACAAAGCAGACAATGTGAAGACGTATTCACAGTGAATAATTACTTAAACCCAGCAGAAGATTTGCCCGTGCTTGGAATATAAAAACTTCAGCCACTTGTAGATTACTCAGAACACTGAAATTCTTAGTTAATTACAGCTTCCTGATATGTAAGTCATCCATTCAGATGGAAATTCGCTCACAATGACAGCTTATATTAATGTTCCTTCAGAGAGAAGAGCTGCAAAAGTTTTAAGTGTTGTCAGGCTCTCAAACTTTACTGGGTCATTTCCTCCTGTTTATGGTTTCCTATGGAGAGAAAGGTCCACGAGTGCAGGACCAAAGTCATCCATAAAAGAAAATCCCAAATGCTTTGAGGTGAGTCCAACTGGTATAAATCTTAATCCACTTTTACCAATTTTGTATATGACTGAGGGACATATTTTCTAAGCGAAGATATCCCGTCGACATATCTGTATTACAGTACATGACATTCATTTGAATGAGCTGCAAGGTATCTTACAGAGCCATAATGTGTCTTATGTCTTAGCACGACTAAGTAAATATGGCTCTGAGTTTCAGCACCTTATTACCTGGACCAAACACTTTGATCTCATAAATAAGTCAAATATAATTTGAGTTTCTTTGCATCAGTGTAAGAGATGGAGGTGTATCAGGGAGCATGCTTCAGCCTCCTATATTGCAGTAAGCAATAGGGGCAGTATTAGCAATAAGAGGACATACAGTGGGGGAGGCGTTAACCATGGGGCTTGAATGATAGTAAAATGGCATAATTAATGCTCCCAGGTCTGAGTTGCCTAATAATCATTAGAGGAGAACATGTTGATTTTACACGGTATTCTGCAGTTTGAAAAGCATTTTCCGGACACACCGCCACAGAGAGAGGATAAAATAGAAATATATACAGTTACAAACGTATGTCAGTGCACTATTCTATTTTGCAAATCAGGTTCAACATTTTACTTCCCTTAATGGGATACTTATTGTCTATTTTGTGTTTTGCTTTCAGGCAGACGTCCTCCAATAGCAAAAAAAAAGCTCTTGACCTGCACAAGCGCATTTAAACATTTTCTGTAAGCTGATGCAACTCGTTATTTCCACTGATTTGCCCTCTTAGTTGGTATTCATTTATTCAGCACTGGCTGATCTGTGTTTAATAGAGTACTGGAGCATGTCAGAAGGAACAATTAAACCTGATTGTTACAGCAGACATGCAGTACTTATTGCTAACATTACTGGTATTTTTCAAAATCATGTTGTGTGACTTGACATTAAGTTCATCATAATCCTTGGATAAAAACTGCACATTTTCTTCTACATTGTAATAATTATTTAGTCAATGCTAATTCTCACTCTTGTTTTTCTTTTTTTTTTTTGGTGGAATCTCAACTCGTTTTAATACAGATGAATAGCATGGCTGTGTATAAAGGGTCCTGTAGCTGCTCCTATCTTTGAATCAGTGGGTGGGAACCAGTCAAGTGTTTTGTTCTTGTGTGTAACATTTGGCACTGAAGCCTAACGAGACAAAAACAGACCTAACAATTATAGAAAGTTTTACTTTTTGGACATATTTTTACACAGCGATCTTCTGCCTTAAGACCGCTTCTGGCTGGTCTAGGGTATTTGGTCATGGCCATTTTGCTGCGACCAAATGAACACCGGATCTTGGCCGCAACTTAACTTGCTGCCAGGGCACTCAGCCGCCAGTGGCTTCGCCGCTAAGGTTAGTCCGTAACCTTACCCATCACCCTAAAGCCTCCTACTATTAACCTCTAAAACTAGTACTAAAGTGTACCCTAAAAACCATAACCGTTTACCCTAAACCCTCCAATTATAACCCCCTACCCTAACTGCTGAACCAACATAAAGTTAACCCCTTACCCTAACCGCTGAACCCCTTAAAGTTAACCCCCTACCCTAACCGCTGACCCCCCTAAAGTTAACCCCCTACCCTAACCGCTGAACCCCCTAAAGGTAACCCCCTACCCTAACCACTGAACCCCCTAAAGTTAACCCCCTACCCTAACCGCTGAACTCCCTAAAGGTAACGCCCTACCCTAACCGCTGAACCCCCCAAAGTTAACCACCTATTCTAACACAGTAAACCCCTAAAACTTACCTTATATTAGAAGCGGGTGGTGGCTCAGTGTCCGGTGGTGGCTTGGCAGAAGATCCGTCTCTGGCCGAACAGTGGTTATGTGGTTGCAGCGAAATGGCCATGACCAAATGTTCCATTCCGCCTTCTGGCGCTGGAGGACACCTTACAGACCATTGACTTAAATGTTATGTACGGTGTCTTCCAGCACCAGAAGGTGTCCAGCAGAAGGCATTGTTACTATAGCTGTGCAACAAACATAACAACTGAGTCATCTCTCAACCAAGTCATGGAAAAACAGTGACACGTAGCCAGTTCATTTCTTTATTATTATTATGTATTCACGGTCAGTTGGTCCAGCAATACCTTGAGGCATATAATGTTGCATATGATATTCATGATATCCATAGTTAATAAGAAATAAATAATATAATTAGGGGTTATGTTAGGGACTCCATGCTTATTTCTCTATTTGGTTGCTATCTACAGGAACTGCACCAGACCCTGTATTAAAACAGATGCAATTGTGTAGGGGTTTCAAGATCACATACGTCCCCTCTTCAGGAACCAATCAGTTCTGATGTCTGATCCAAAAGAACACACTGATAAAGAAAATAATTTAATGCCGATTAAAGCTCCTCATAATAACTGCACCTTACACAGAGTTACTATTCTCTTTTATTCTTTATTCTTCTTCAGAGACGGGGATGAGTTTACGAGTGAGTAGTGGCCACAATACTAATGGAATACGGTGAAGGAATGCAGATAGCTCCTCCCCTTCTTTCTGTCGGAGGGCATAGAACTTAGACCAAAGTTCACTTTCATCATCCTCCAGACAATAGGCCTGAGTTAGGAAGTCAACTAGCATCCGGGCCGTTACGTCCGCATTCTGTTCCCGGTGCATTTTTACCATCGTTGAAGGATTCCCCCAATGTACTGAAGATGCTGTGGCACCAATACCCCGCGTGTCCGTCTCAGCAATTCCACCCAGTGTGAGGTAGCGCTACCCCCTCTGAATGTTGGTGCACGTTGGGTACCTGCCTGGGTACTCGCGGGTTCTCGTCCCGTGGAAGATATCCTCTTCTCCCCTTCTGGTTTGGGACCTTCGCGCATGTGCAATGTCCTTGCGGCGACACATACAAGATGGCCGCCGCCTTTGCCGTGTCCTGACATGCGCAATGTACCCTACGGCACCACCTGCAAGATGACCACCGCACTATTGCGTCCCGTGCATGCGCCAAGCCTTGAGCATGCGCTATAGCTTTCAAAATGGCTGCCGCCTGCCCTGAACATCAGAGCAGTTCCCTGACCCAGAGGCAGGGTAAGGGGACCCGTTACACTTACAAGGAAAACAGGAGATTAAAGAGCTGAATTAGCACAGGTCTCTCCCTCACAGTGTCGAGCATGATTTTGATGTATGTAAATGTCTCTGTCCTCCGACTCTTGAAAGCTTTATCACTAACATTAAGCGATTTCCTATTAAACTGAATACATGTTGATTGGTTGCTGCCGATTCCCTCCCAGAAATTAGATTTAGTGTTATCTGTGTAGTTGAATCTAATGACTTTTTCCAAGCCCTGAAGTAAAGGAAATGGATTTCATTAATTTCCCTAATAGCACTAATATAAGACGTTACTGAAACTTTTTGTGAGAATCTAATTATTATTTTCCTCCTCTCTTTTGTTTTCATTTAACAGCAGAAAAGCATGGGTACCCCTGTGATCTTGCATTGGCTTTGTTTGAGTACCCCTGTGATCTTGCATTGGCTTTGTTTGAGTACCCCTGTGCTTTTGCATTGGCTTTGTTTGAGTACCCCTGTGCTTTTGCAATGGCTCTGTTTGAGTACCCCTGTGCTTTTGCATTGGCTCTGTTTGAGTACCCCTGTGCTTTTGAATTGGCTCTGTTTGTGTACCCCTTTGCTTTAGCATTGGCTCTGTGATGCCAGTTTGGTTAAGACCCACCACGGGCCCTGTGTGACTTTGGTCACCGTTCTTGCTCTATCACTCCGTAAATACAGTAGGTTCTAAGCTTTGTGTCTTTACTTTTGTATTGTCAACATTAGCAGAACTGTATTCTATCAATACTTCATAATAAGAATATTTTCTGATATTTAATAGGGAGGAGAGGTCTTGCAGCAAATTGTGACTGAGAATGGATAGTAGAAGACTTCATGTTTAAATCCCAGGACAGTAGTTAGGACTTTTGACCCAAACACATTGGCCAGGAATCTTGAAACTGCGTCCGACCAGCCGGTACGTGTTGTTTACCTTCCGATTGTGTGCAATATCCCACATCCATATCGCGGCTTCATGGTTTCTGGCCAATGGGTCATACAATACCACCAATCAGTGCTAAGCCACGTGAGAAAGGGCTACGTGGAATTATGTCTTACTTTAGCAATGCTTGGTAAATGTGTCTTTTTATTGCTACTGTTTAGTGTACCAGGTTCGAATGGATTCCTGACAGCTTTATTGTATTACTATGTACTGTACTCCTTCGATATAACAAATATTATTAACACCTATAACATTTGATGTCTTGCTTCATATGTTTGTTTAATGTCTGGTCCTCTTATCCACATATTGTATATGCATTTCCCTCTATATGATATTGGCGGTAAGTTTCACTGTAAAGTGTACATGTTGGGAGCACTATGCAGGGCCGCCAACAGAGGGGTAAGAGCCGGGAGAATTGTCTCGGGCCCAGAGGCTATGTGGGGCCCAGCCAGCTGGTGCTGGCAGTTGGGCCCAACCTCTGGCTGGGCCTCAGCTGCCCCCCGGTGCTGGCAACTGGACCAACATCCATGTCCGGCTGCTGGGCCCCAGCTTTACCCACCTGCAGCAGGCCTCTCTCCGCTGCTTTTACAGCCTCCTGTGTAGGCCCTGCCCCCACGCCGGAAGTTGGGCGGCTGGACAGTGCGGCACCAAAGCTACATTGATGTGGAGGGGGGTGTCATGTGCAGGGGAATATTATGTGTGATGTAGGGTTGCCAGGTGTCCAGTATTCAGCTGGATTGTCCTGTATTTGGACACTCTGTCCAATAAAAAATTTGAGGTAATACTGGACATGTATGTGTATACCGGTATTACCTCTCTGGACATGTATGTGTTACTTTATTTATTTATTTTACAGTATTACTTTATTTTCTTTAGAAAATGTTTTACCAGGAAGTAATACATTGAGAGTTACCTCCCGTTTTCAAGTATGTCCTGGGCATAGAGTTAAGATGACAAATAATACATGGCTACAATATATAGTTACAAAAGTAAACAGATTATACATTATATACAAGACATTGCATGCACAGTTAGAGATAATAAATATTATAGGCGTATGTAACAGTTACAGACCAGATTAAAATGTGAGACAGCTTTAGTTTTGAAAGAACTTAGACTGGTGGTGGCTGTGAGAGTCTCCGGTATATTGTTCCAGTTTTGGGATGCACGGTAAGAAAAGGAGGAGCGGCCAGATAATTTGCTGAGCCTTGGGACCATGAACAGTCTTTTGGAGTCAGATCTCAGATGATAAGTGCTGCATGTGGTAGGAGTGAGGAGGTTGTTCAGGTAGACGGGTAGCTTGCCCAGAAAGTATTTGAAGGTAAGACAGGAGAGATGAACTTTGCGCCAAGACTCAAGTGATGACCAATATAGTTCTTTGACCATTTCACAGTGATGTGTGTTGTAGCTGCATTGGAGAACAAAACGGCATATTGAATTGTTGAGGGTATCAAGTTTGGGGTGCTGAGCCGTATACTATGTTCCCATAGTCGATACTTGGTATTAGCATCTGCTGTGTGATACGCTTTCTGACCAGCAGACTAAGGGAGAATTTGTTCCTGTAAAAGTTCACCTAGATTGGCATAGGTTTTGGATGTCAGGGTATCAATGTGCATCCCTAATATTAAATGGGAGTCAAACCATATGTCCAAGTATTTAAAACGAGTAACAGGAGTTAGGGTGGTTTAGGGTTGGTTCTGATCTGGAGCTCAGTCATTGGAAGCTTTAAAAATGTAGCTTTGGTCCCAAATACCATTGTACAGTCTTGTCGGTGTTTAAAAACAGTTTGCTTTGGGAAATCCAAGTCTAAAAAAATCAGATTTGAAGTATGAGTTCAAGGTCGGAGAGGCTAGGGCTGTGTGCATATAAGATTGGGTCATCTGCATACATGTGTATTGAAGCTTCCTTACAAGCTGTTGGAAGTTCATTGATGAACACTGAGAAGAGTAGGGGCCCCAGAACAGAGCCTTCCGGGACACCACAGGTGATATCCAAGGGGTTGGAGTTAGTGGACGAAATAGATACATGTTGGTATCTATCTGATAGTTAGGAATGAAACCAGTTTAAAGCATGCTTCCCTATTCCAGAACACTGGAGTTTGTTTAGCCAGATAACATGATCAACAGTATCAAAAGCCTTTGCAAAATCTAGGAATATTGCACCAGTGAGTCCCCGTTCCATTCCATGTAGTGATTAAGATCCTTGGTAGTACCAGTTACTTTGTAGCTTTTCCACAAGGTATCCCTGAGCTGGTAGAGTGCAATAAGGTCAGTTGTAACCCACGAAAGGTGGGCCGCCACACTCTTATTCTGCATAGTGGAGCATGGGTATCAGAGAGTTTTAAGAACTAGGATTGGAAATAGTAGAGTGCAGAAGCAGGGTCAGGAATTAAGTTGATTCTGTACCAAGGGCCATTGGTAAGGTCAGCCAAAAACTGTTGTGGGTTAAAGTTTCTAAATGTTCTAGTGAAGAGAACTTTAGGGCTTGATTGGGGTGGTTTAATTTTCCTTACACAGTACACTATTGCATGGTCACTGAAAATGTCAAGCAGGATGCCAGAGGATTGGATTCTGCTGGGATTTGAGGAGAGAATTCAGTCTACCAAGGAATGGTTGTGAGATATCAGTTTTGTCCATGTGGGCTGGGAAATGAGTTGCGTTAAGGTTAAGTGACTTGAGTTGTATCTGGATTTTGTGGTTTTTAGGGTCGAGCCAATTTTAGTTGAAATCCCCAAGAACTAGCATCTCACTCTTCTCATTCAGAGAGGAAATGGAGCCAAGAAACTGGGTGATATCAGTCAGGGATTGTAGAGGGGCTTTAGGGGGATGGTAGATGCCTGCAACCAAGATGAGCTTAGTTAAGGGAAGGCAGATTTTGCAAACTAGAATTTCAAAAGAGGGTGGGCTTGGGGTGCAATTTAACAGTGTAAATTGTAAGGTGTCTGCAATATAAAATAACACCCCTCCTCCTCTCTTTGACCTATCTTGTTTAGAAATTGAGTATCCTTGAATGGCGATATTTGGAATGAGGGTTTTAGGAGTTAGCCATGTTTCTGTGAGAACGATGGCTTTGGCTTTATGCATAAGGCACCATGCCCTTAGTTCATCCAGTTTGGGCAGCAGGCTCCGGATATTTATATGGGCGACAGATAGACCTTTTTGGAATTTGAAGGGCATATTCTCAGGGGTATGGGACAGAGATGAAAAGGGAGGACCTGGGTTATGTTCAATATCACCTGCTAAAGAAAGTAATATTATGAGTAGAAATTTTGTGATGTTTGCCATTAGAGTGAGTGGTGGTTGGTGTGCTGGTTTTCAGAGTTCTCCACCAACATTCAGTAGATAGTGCAAGGCTTTTGAGTAATCCAGGGTGTATGGTAAGGTTGGGTGTGGGTAAGAGGGAGCAGTTTGTGGTGGATACAGAGAGTAACATTTCCATGAGGCCACAAGAAAGAAAAAAGTTGAGATACATAGCAGGTTCATTATCACAGAGTATGTAATGTTGCATGAAGCTGTTGTGAGCCAAGTGAGTGTGTGCAGACTAAACAGCAGAAGTATGACTATTCCTTGTCAAAATGTTTTGCAATGCTAGCGCCTATTCAAGGTTTACAGAGGGTTGAGGGGGGTGAGGGTTGAGGGGGGTTAGGGGGGTGAGGGTTGAGGGGGGTGTGGGCAGTTGTGGGCAGTTGTGTGCAGTTAGTTTTTGGAGAGGCTTCAGTTAAATAAGGTGTAAAGAGGGGTTAAGTGTGCAGGCTAACAAGCATGGGATCATAGTGTGGTCAGAGTAGCTCACCATGTGTTGCCTTGTGTAGAAGAGTTTACCAGTCTCCAGTCCACCTCTAGTCAAACTATACATTCTCACTTAAAGATGATCACTTTAAGATGCATCAGTTTAGATGCCAATGCTAACCTCTCTGGACATATATGTGTATACCAGTATTACCTCTCTGGACATATATGTGTATACCAGTATTACCTCTCTGGACATAGTGACCTGAATGGCTTGGGGCTGCAGGATTTCCCTGAGCAGGAAGAGAGCAGAGCTGTTGCTAGGAGGCTGGACAGCTTCCTCTATCTTGATTGGCTCCTGCCGGATAATCCCTCCAATCAAGAGGAAGTGTCGGGAGCCTGTGGGTGGGGCCAAGAAGAAGAGGAAACAGCATGAAGCGGAGAGGGATTTATCTCAAACACACCATTGTGTCCAGTATTTTTGGAGAAGCCACCTGGGATGTGCAGGGGGTGGGGTGATATCTGTGATGTGCAGGGGGGGTGATGTGTATGATGTGCAGGGGGGGGGGGGTGATGTGGAGGGAAGCAGTATGTGTGTGGGAGGAGGGGGGTATTATATTATGTGTGGGGGGAGGGGGTATTGTGTGTGTGGGGGGGGGGGAAGGGTTGTGTGTATTGGAGAGAAAGGTGTGGGAGAGAGGTGGGGGTGTAGAAGAGGGGGGAGAGGGGTGGGAGAGAGGTGGGTGGAAGAGGGAAGAGATGGGAGTGGGAGAGATACAGGTTGAGTCTCGCAAGGCCGCCGACACTGGGGATGGGTGGAGGAGTGTGAGAGATGGGTGGGAGAGGGGAGAGTTGGGGTGGGAGAGATAGAGGGTGATGGGGGATGGGTGAGATTGGTGGTGGGGGGGGGCACCCAGTGGATTCTGTAGTCCTCGGCCCAGGAAAGCCCAGGAAAGCTTTCTGTGGCCCTGGCTCTATGTATAAGTTACTATTAAGCAAGCAGCAATTTACTGCTCTGCTGAAAGTAAATAAAACATCCTTACCCATTTAAAAAGAAGGGAGTCTGTAGGAAACGTTTTAACTTTTCAAATGAATTGATTTATCCTGTTTCAGTGAGTAAACACTTTACACAGTGAACTGTTCTCATGAAATTGAATAATTCATCTTTGCTCATGATATGATAATTCCTTCTCGTGATCTCCTTTTAACTTTATCATAAATGGACTTTCAGGAAATGTACTATAGCATGCTTAAACTTCAAGGACTTCTGTGTGGTACCAAGGATAAGAAAGGAGGAGGAAGCCGCCTATTAACAGTCAGGAGCAATAAAAGAACCAATTAAATATTTGGTCACCTTTTTTGCTCCCATTCTGCTTCAACTTAAATGTTAAAATATTGGATACATTGTAATTCTCTTCACATTTGCATATGGTTATAAAGAAGAACACATATCCAAATGTGAGCTGTGTATAATCTTGCTACTGTAGGCGGCTATGCAGTTTGCTTTCTTTTTCTCTAGTAAAAATGCCACTGTTGATGGACTAGTGCAGGGATGGCCAACTCCAGTCCTCAAGAGCCACCAACAGCCCAGGTATTAGGGACATCCCGGCTTCAGCACAGGTGGCTCAGTCTTTGACTAAGCCACTGATTAAGCCACCTGTGCTGAAGCAGGGATATCCCTAATACCTGTTGGCGGCCCTTGAGGACTGAAGTTGGCCACCCCTCAACAATTGCTAAAGCCATAAAGGGGAATTTACAAAGCTCTGATAACGGGTATCAGCGCTTAGTCGCCATTAACTGCTATTGATGTGAATGGCAGTCAATTTATTTTATTTATTGTATTTATTTATAAAATGTTTTATCAGGAAGTAATACATTGAGAGTTACCGCTCGTTTTCAGGTATGTCCTGGGCACAGAGTTAAAATGACAAATAATACAGCCTTTTTATACATGGTGCACCCGACAGTGCCTATATGTCACCATCTCCCAAAGATCCATAAGTCTCTAGTCTGCCCTCCTGACAGACCTATCATCTCGAGCATTGGATTTGGGAGATGGTCTCTAGGTATGTCGATTATTTTTTGCAGCCCTTGGTTAGGGCCTTACCTTCCTTTATCAGAGACATTCTGATTTATTACTCACCCTTCAGGTTTTCACTTGGCACAATACTTATTTATGGGTGACACTTGATGTCACCTCTCTCTATACAACTATTAATCAGAATTTGGGTATTCAAGCTATAAGTCACTATTTGAATCTTTCCAATTTGCACTCCGCACAAACCACTTTTATTTTAGATTGTATTATTTTCTTATTACAGCACAATTATTTTATGTTTGACAAATATTATTATTTGCAGACACAAGGCACTGCAATGGGCACCTCTTTTGCACATTCTTATGCCAACCTCTTCATGGGACTATGGGAATCTATTCACATTTTCAGTGACACTAACCCCTATCGGGAACATATCATCTTCTACCGCAGGTTTATAGATGACCTGCTGATTTGGCAAGGGGATGTGTCTACATTACTGTCATTCTTTGATTATTTAAATATCAATACACATAACCTAAAGTTCACGTATAAATACCATCAAAATTGGATCAATTACCTTGATCTGCTTCTATACATAGATGCAGATCAGACTATCCAAACAGATATATACCGAAAAGACAATTCCCGTAACTCACTCCTATTAGCTACCAGTGGGCATCCTAGGTCACTCTTAAAGAGTATACCTAGAGGTCAATACCTCAGACTAAGAAGAATCTGTTCAAAGGATGAGATATTCCTGGAAAGATCAGAGGAATTAAGTCAACGATTTAGACAACGAGGCTATAAAAACAATGATATACAAATAGCCTTTGAGAAAGCCTGCGCCATGAAGAGTAGATTTTTTTAAATAATACCGATAAGAGATCCAAAAACAGATATTTCAATTCTAAGAATATTAAAATTCTGGAAGATCCTCTGTTCATCACGACATATAGCAAGAAAGCCAACCAAGTCAGGGCTATTGTTGAAAAGCACTGGGATATTTTGAGATTAGATCGTGACCTTACTAAATACACAAAGAAAAATCCCAAATTTGTCTATAGAAAGGCTAAAACCATCGGTTACCATCTCTCACCCAGTCTTTTCAAATCATACCCTGACTTGGTAAAGAAAAAGATCCAAAAAATGTTTCTACAAATGTGGTAACTGTAAGATGTGTAAGTGTGCCTTACCAACACGAACAGTGGCCTGCAAATACCATCAACACAGGTATAAGATCAATGACTTTATGACGTGTAATTCAAATTCAAATTTTGTCATATATGCCCTGAAATGTCCTTGTGGTAGTTGTTATGTAGGAAGGACCACAGTTACATCTAAGTGTTCATATCTTATTGGGTGGACCTCCACGATGTCTATTATATGTATTGGTTAATTATATCATTATGTACAAGAATCAATTGTGGTCTAATGGGTCATATCCATATTTTTATCGTGTAGAGTCATTTATGTCTTATCCTATAATTGGTTATACTCGAACAAGAAATAGTTAAATATAGATAGGGATAGCGATAGCATTATGATCTAGATTGAGAACTAGATCATATAATATAATCTATATCTACTATATATTTCTGAAAGCATTGTATGTATGTATGTTTCACTGTGTTCCCTGTCCCTAGCGGCAATCTCATTGGTCCCTTGGCCCGCCCACCCCCGCACACCTCTCATTAGCCTCACACACTCACACCACCCCCTTGGCCCGCCCCCCACACCTCTCATTGGCCTGAGGCGAAGTGATGGGCCAAAGGTCCAAAAAAAAAACCACACACACACACCTCTCTCTCTGTCCTCTCCCCCCCATCACACTCACCTCCCCCCCTCCCCGGTGCTCCACTCACCTCCCCGCCTCCCCTCCGCTCCACTCACCTCCCTCCCACTCCACTCACCTCCCTCCCGCTCCACTCACCTCCCTCTCCACTCACCTCCCTCCTGCTGCACTCCCTCTCCACTCACCTCCCTCCACCTCCCTCCCGCTCCACTCACCTCCCTCTCCACTCACCTCCCTCCCGCTCGACTCCCACCCGCTCCACTCACCTCCCGCTCCACTCACCTCCTGTCCATTCACCTCCCTTCACCTCCCTCCCGCTCCACTCACCTCCCTCTCCACTCACCTCCCTCCCGCTCCACTCCCTCCCGCTCCACTCACCTCCCGCTCCACTCACCTCCCTCCCAGGCACGGGGCCAGGCAGTGGGCAGGGCAGCCTGCCGCTGCCACGCGGCACCTAAGATGGCGGCGGACGGAAGGACCCCCTTCCTCCCTTGCGGACAAAGTAACATGGCGGCCGGAAGGAGAGGTCCCGCTCCACTCACCTCCCTCCCGCTCCACTCCCTCCCGCTCCACTCACCTCCCGCTCCACTCACCTCCCGCTCCACTCCCTCCCACTCCACTCACCTCCCTCCCCGGCGTGGGGACAGGCAGTGGGCAGGGCAGCCTGCCGCTGCCACGCGGCACCTAAGATGGCGGCAGACGGAAGGACCCCCTTCCTCCCTCGCGGACTAAGTAACATGGCGGCGGCCGGAAGGAGAGGTGACGCGTGTGTGTGTGTGTGTGTGTCACTGTGTGTATTGAACTTCTGGTGCCAGGTTTTTCTTTTTTACTCCCCCTCCACATCAAACACACAATACCCCCTGCACAGCACACACATCACACACCCCCCTGCACCTCACATCCCTCTCCCCTCTTGCACCTCACATCGCTCTCCCCCCTTGCACCTCACATCACTCTCCCCACTTGCACCTCACATCACTCTCCCCACTTGCACCTCACATCACTCTCCCCACTTGCACCTCACATCACACTCCCCACTTGCACCTCACATCACTCTCCCCACTTGCACCTCAAATCACCCCCCTTCCACCTCAAATCACCCTCCTTGCACCTCAAATCTCCCCCTTGCATCTCAAATCCCCCCCCTGCACCTCAAATCACCCCCTTGCACCTCAAATCACCCCCATGCACCTCAAATCACCCCCCCTTGCACCTCCAATGACCCCCCCTGCACCTCCAATGACCCATCACAATCCCCCCCCCTGCACCTCACATCACCCATCACCCTCTCTCCCTCTGCACCTCACATCACCCATTACCCTCTCCCCACCCCCCCACCTCACATCACCCACAGGGCCGCCAACAGAAATCATTGGGCCCGGGATAAATGAAAGGAGCAAGCCCCCCCCCCCCCCCAAACCCATAGCGCACCTACCACGAAAAAATATATTTTAGTGCGCAACTTTTACTTAACTGTTTTCTTATTGTGATACAGAAAAAAACATTACAATGCAACCTGTTTATTTTTTATATTTTCAACAAAAGACATGTGACTGCCTGCCTGGGTGGGTGAGTGAGTGGGTGGGTGAATGACAGTGACTGGGTGGGTGAATGGCGGTGACTGCGTGGGAGACAGTGACTGGATGGGAGACAGTGACTGGGTGACAGGGTGACAGTGACTGGGTGACAGTGACTGGGTGACAGTGACTGGGTGACAGTGACTGGGTGACAGTGACTGGGTGACAGTGACTGGGTGACAGTGACTGGGTGACAGTGACTGGGTGACAGTGACTGGGTGGGTGACAGTGACTGGGTGACAGTGATTGGGTGGGTGACAGTGACTGGGTGGGTGACAGTGACTGGGTGACAGTGACTGGTTGGGTGACAGGGTGACAGGGTGACAGTGACTGTGACTGGGTGGGTGATAGTGACTGGGTGACAGTGACTGGGTGACAGTGACTGGGTGACAGTGACTGTGACTGGGTGGGTGATAGTGACTGGGTGGGTGGGTGATAGTGACTGGGTGGGTGGGAGACTGGGTGGGTAGCAGTGACTGGGTGGGTAGCAGTGACTGGGTGACAGGGTGACAGTGACTGGGTGGGTGGGTGGGTGACAGTGACTGGGTGGGTGACTGGGTGGGTGACAATGACTTACCTTGACTGGGTGGGTGCAGCTCGCCACCGGACGCTTCCCCTCCTGCCCCCGATATCCCTGCAGCAGCTGCCCGGGATGGGAGGTGGGCTTGGGGGCGCGGGCTCAGGGGGGTGGGGGTGCGGGCTCGGGGGGGCGTGGGCTTGGGGGGGCACGGGAGGTGAGTTCATGGGGGGGGGTCACAGGAGGTGAGCTCGGGGGACGTGGGAAGCTGGCTGCGGAGGGAAGCAGGCCGCAGGAGAAGCTGGCTGCTACTTTCCCCTCCGTCCCACGTTGGGAGCAGGGGGGGGGAGCGGGCCCGCAGGAGGCTGGTACTTCCCCCTCCGCCCCACGTTGGGAGCAGGGGGGGGGAGCAGAGGGCGGAGCGGGCCCGCAGTAGACTTGCACTTCCCCCTGCATCCCACGTTGGGAGCGGGGGGGAGGAGTGGGCCCGCAGGAGGCTGGTACTTCCCCCTCCGCCCCACGTTGGGAGCAGGGGGGGGGGAGCAGAGGGCGGAGCGGGCCCGCAGTAGACTTGCACTTCCCACTGCATCCCACGTTGGGAGCGGGGGGGGTGAGGAGTGGGCCCTGCGCATGCACGCCGGGACAGCGGGGAATCGCCGCCATTTTTTATAACTTTTTTTTAAATTATTTATTTAATTAACTGGCGCCTGGCCGGAGTCCTCGCGGGCCGCACAGAGAGGCCGCATGTGGCCCGCGGGCCGTATGTTGTGCAGGCCTGCTTTAAACAAATGGAAGACAGAGTGTCTGTACTCAGGGCCTTCAACAGGGGGTTCTGCCGGGGTTGGGGTGTCAGGACCCTTAAGTCAGGGGGCCCGGTCACTTGGGTCCCATGCGCGGCCGTGCCCGTTATATAAAAAATTGGCTGCGATTCCCCATGCGCATGTGCAGAGCCGAGGTCCCGGCGCCCATACTCAGGGCAAGCAGTGTGTCTGGGCTGCTGCCTTTGGGCCTGCTCCACCCTGCTCCCAATGTGGGATGGAGGGGAGCACCGTTGCGTGCCCACATGCGCCAATTAAGCTTCCCCTTCACGCGCCAACCCAGCTTCCCCCTCGCGCTCCAACCTAGCTTACCCTGTGCACGCCAACCCAGCTTCCCCCTCGCGCTCCAACCTAGCTTACCCTGTGCACGCCAACCCAGCTTCCCCCTCAAGCTCCAACCTAGCTTACCTTGTGCACACCAAACCAGCTTCCCCCTAGCGCTCCAACCTAGCTTACCCCGTGCACGCCAACCCAGCTTACCCCACGCTCGTCAACCCAGTTTCCCCCGCATCCGCCAACCCAGCTTCACCCACACCCACCTCCTGCCCCAGACAGAAGCCGCGGAATTAGCCCGCCAGAATTCTGTTACTGTATTTTTAAAGAATCTAAACGTAAAATAAGTTTTTTTTGCATTGGTGGTGAAGCATTGGAAGCGATCACAAAAATGTGCATTTCTAAATGTTGGAGAAACGTAACTGGTGCAAGTCTGGTCCCGGCTAACTTCATAGTAGACAGTGACAGTGATGAAGAGAATGACTTTGAGGGCTTTACAGAGGAATAAGCCGCCGCCGCCAATCAATTCTTTGAAGGATCCATTAATGAAAGCCTCACAGAAAATGACATGGCCAATGCAGAAATATTACAGGAACCGTTCTCTGATAGGGAAAGTGGGGCAACGATGGAATCTTGTGTAGATGGGAATAACAGCTATCCTACCTATGAGCATATGACTGACTCAGAAATCATTGAAAACGTTACTAGCGAAAATCATGATTTTGGTGCAACCGAAGACGATTAGGACGAGGAACCAGAGCCGCCAACTAAGATCGCAGAGGCGCTCACAGGTTTGCAAACTGGACTTGCATTTCGAGAAACATAAAACATTGATTCCATTTTCGTTCTACAGTTAAAACGCTTGATTGAAATCGTTAAAAAGACGTAAAGAGATGCAATGAAACAGTAAACCCACTTTTTTTTAAATTAAGCACTTTTAAAGTTTACTCTCAAGTTTGTTTGTAGTTGAATGAACACGGAGTGCATTACACTGTTTTCCCTTTTCTTCAGAATTATAGCCCCATACAGGCATACCCCGGTTTAAGGACACTCACTTTAAGTACACTCGCGAGTAAGGACATATCGCCCAATAGGCAAACGGCAGCTCGTGCATGCGCCTGTCAGCACGTCATGAACAGCAATACCGACTCCCTACCTGTACCGAAGCAATGCGCAAGTGGGGAGTCTATAAAGCCTGTTACAAATGCGTTATTTACATCAGTTATGCACGTATATGACGATTGTAGTACAGTACATGCATCAATAAGTGGAAAAAGGTAGTGCTTCACTTTAAGTTCATTTTCGCTTTACATACATGCTCCGGACCCATTGTGTACGTTAATGCGGGGTATGCCTGTGTTACATACATGCTGCAGTCCCATTGCGTACGTTAATGCGGGGTATGTCTGTGTTACATAGTTACATACATGCTGCGGTCCCATTGCGTACGTTAATGCGGGGTATGCCTGTGTTACATAGTTACATACATGCTCCGGTCCCATTGCGTACGTTAATGCGGGGTATGCCTGTGTTACATAGTTACATACATGCTCCGGTCCCATTGCGTACGTTAATGCGGGGTATGCCTGTGTTACATAGTTACATACATGCTCCGGTCCCATTGCGTACGTTAATGCGGGGTATGCCTGTGTTACATAGTTACATACATGCTCCAGTCCCATTGCGTACGTTAATGCGGGGTATGCCTGTAGTTAGTTTTAAAAACACGAATGTAACTGGAATGTAACACGTGGAAAAGCAGTACAGTACTGTATCTACTGTAAGTGTTTTATTGTGTGGACGAAAATTGTGTTTATCGCACAGTATTTATGAATACTTTACAACACGATTATTGGTGTCTTAAATACTTTCTTGTACAATGCATCAATAAAAGTTTGAAACAATACAATTGTACAATATTTCTACATTGTTATTCTATAGCAGTGGTTTTCAACACACACACACTCACTCCCCCTCACCCACTCTCCCCCCTCTCACACACACACTCTCTCTCCCTCCACCCCCCCACACACACACGCAGTCTCTCTCTCCCCCCCCCACTCACACACTCTCTCTTTCCCCCCTCCACCCCCACACACACACTCTCTCTCCCCCCCTCCCCCCCACACAGAGACTTACATACACATTATCTCATTAAGGGAGATTGCTCTCACACTGATTTTCCTCTCTCTCCCTGACAGCCGGAAGCTGACGGCAGAAGCAGGGAGAGGAGAGAACTGCCAGTTGCTGCTGCTGATGGGGGTGCTGCTGCTGCTGATGGGGGTGCTGCTGTGCCACCAAGCTTGGGACAGCCGGCAACAGGTGTAAAGAATCACACAACCATAACATGCCGATCAACTGATGGGAAACACATACAGGTGTTTTGGTTTACACACACTATATCAGGATGATCGCTTCACTGACGGATCACTCTTTGACAAAGGCCTGATGGGCTGAAACGCGTCAGAGGATCTGTCAGTACACTGTGCTAAATAAAGTTTTTTCAGTCACTTTATCAGCCTTCCATCGTTCTTCTACTTCGGCTGTGCTTCGTCCACGCCTCCCGTGGGAGGAGTTCCTGTGTGTTTCTGTCTGCCAATAGCACGCCGGGCTGTTGCTGTTCTCCCTGCTATTCCGGAAGCTACGTAATCCCCGCCGGTCATGTGACCACCCACTGCGACGGAGCGGTTGCAGGAGGGTTGGCGGTCGGGCGAATCTTTAGAGCATCGTGGAGCATTGCCGCCACACACGCCATCAGTACTACAATCCCCGCCGGTCATGTGACCATCCACCGTGACGGAGTTATTACGGAAGGATTGGCGGCTGGACAGACGACCTGAGGATCGCGAGGTTACGGCGCCATACACTCCATCCAAACGTGAGTCTTTTTATCTCAACGACACTAGTGCTCATTTAGAGCCAGTTGCTGGAAAAGACTATTTATACATTCACCTGTTTGGAGTTTGCCGTACCACTATCCCTAAAACTGTTTCTGCAACATCCAACAGCCACTCTTCGACTTCTGAGCGCCTGGTGGGTTAACTCTTTGTTCACCCGTCTACATATATGTCTCTACATGGGATAATCTTCAATTATATAACCACTAGCTTCTGACCCGGCTTCGCCCGAGGAATGTAATATTGAATAATGTCCCCGCCCCCCCCTCCCCCCCCTTGCTGGCGGAACTTCTCCCCGCCCCCCCCCCCCCCCCTTGCGGCACATCTCCCTGCCCCCCCACTGCCAAATCCACAGCAAAATGTACAGTGAAAGTTGTGCTCTGTGGTGCCGTTTCTGAGATTTCGATGCTTCGGACATACAATCAAACAGACGGAATCCAACGTAGAATTATAGTGTATATATTTATATATAAATTATATATATATATATATATATATATATATATATATATATATATATATATATATATATATATATAGCCCCCTGTAAACAGCACGGGCTATATATATATCTTTCTCCTACTGTGGTAAGTCCTGTTAAGTATTAATCATGGGTTTTCCCCCTTCACGCCCTGCCCTGAGTGATAGATGCAGGCCCCTGACTCTACTGCCGGCAAGAGACAGAGGGGAGGTCCTGCTGACGTCATGAGGAGTGGGGGTGACTCTATTTAGCAGCCAGCTCCTGTGAGTGTCAGTCAGTCTACTTCTAGGAAGTCTGTCCTGGGAGTTGGAGGAAAGAAGTAGGTCGAGCTATCTCCTGGGAGCAGTTCATTTTGTGGGATGGCAGCGAAGAGGATCTGGTAGCGTTTGTGGCTTCTTTGAACAATATTCCTTCTACAATACGCTTCACTCTTAGTTACAGCACTAATGAGATTGCTTTCTTAGACACAATTGTGTACAAGTCTGGTGGCATGTTGGCTACCAAACTATACCGGAAGAGCACTGATAAGAATTAATTACTGTGTGCAGCCAGTCACCATCCCTTGCCACTCAAAAGGGGTCTCCCCTACTCACAGCTATTAAGAGTGAAGAGGATTACAACTGATCCAGAGGAGACCGAAAGGGCCTTGGGACAGATGGCTGCCCATTTCCGAGAGAGGGGCTACTGTGAAAAGGACATCCAATACGCCTTACAAAAGGCGGGACAGATTGATAGCAGTGTATTGCTGACACCAGTGTCCAGAAAGCCGGAGACCAACAGACTCAACATAGTCAGCACCTTCAGCACCGCCTCTAATGACATCAAGCGATGCATCCGGGGGAATTGGCGGATTTTGCAGAATGATGAGAGGATAGGCACATGCGCCAAGGAACCACCGTTATTCTGTTTTCGTCGTGGCCCTAGTATCGGGGATATGGTGACAGGATCTGATCCCATAGAGAAATATGCCACCTCTAAAACCTGGCTGGCCAAGAAACCAGGCTCATATCGTTGTCATGGCTGCACAAATTGCCAGTGCATGCAATTGGGCCCAAGTTACAATCACCCCCACAGTGGCATTCCTATCAAAATTCAACAGGCACTTAATTGCGATTCTAAATTCGTTGTGTATTACATCAGATGCCCTTGTGGACTCCTGTATATTGGTAAAACTGTGAGGATGTTGAAAGAGCGGATGGCCATGCACCGCACTACAATTAGGAAAGCCCTAGTGAGTGGTGGTGATGACATGGACCTTAAATGTCTCCCCGTCGCGAGACACTTTAAAGAACAGAGACATTCTTTGGCAACGCTTAGATGCATGCCTATCCTTCAGGTCCCTGTTCCCACGCATGGTGGGGACAGGGGTAAGATCTTGCTACAACAGGAGGCCAGACTCATTTATGAACTACGTACTTTGGCACCAGGAGGACTGAATGAAGAGTTAAAACTGGGCTGTTTTTTGTAAATTGTTTATTATACCTTGCATATTGAATATTGCTTGCTTTGGTGTTTGATCATGTTTTTTATTTATTTCTTTGTGTGTGGTCACTATTATTCCATAGCTTCACTTCCCTTGCACATTGTCACTCCCATGGCTTTTTTATTGTCATTATTTATTATGTTTGGTGCAGCTGGGGCTCCTGGTACCTTTACTACTGTTTATAGTGGCTTTATTTAACATTAGTTTAAACCACAGGCTTCTGTGTATGTATGTCTGCCTTGTGTTGGTGCCGTGGGTGCAGCTTCGCCCTTTCAAACAGTGTCTACTACTGCGCCTGCGCGGACTGTGTGCTGGCGTCCTAGGTTGCCAGGGTTACTCCATACAGGTTCTGTGTGCTTTGACAGTGCGCAATGCTGTTCCCCATTGGCTCCCCGGCTCACTCTTTGCCCTATGACGCGCAGGCTGGTCAGGTGACGCGCTGCAGCTCCCGGCACCGGTCGCAAGTTGCAGACATCAGAGCAGGCTGCCGTGATCACGAGATGGATCCCCCTGCTCGTGGATTTAGGACGTTAGTCGCGGACATCAGAGCAGGCTGCCTGGATCACGAGATTGATTTCCTCTGCTCGTGGATCCAGATGGCTCCTTCTTGGTCCAGGTATTGGTTATTCATGTGTGGTGCTCAGCTGCTTGGAGCAGTGCGGTCGCGGGTGCCGTCGGAGCCAGCGCCGGGCCCGACGGCTACTTCCAAGGGTGGGGGCCGGAGCGGGGAGTCACGCGCTGTTCCCTGATGCGGCCGGTTGCCGGGGACGTGAGCGGCCCGTTGTTAGGGCCGCGATCGCGTTGCCGAGGTCCCGGCGGCTCAGGGTACAGGGCGCCGCCATTGCGCAACAGCTCGCGCATGCGCAGGGATAGTCAGGCGGCAGGAGAGCTCCAGAGAGGTCGCGCATGCGCAGGACAGAGCCTAGAGAGGTTGCGGCGGCCATTAGGCGTTAGCGCAGGCACAGGAAAGGCGCGCACGCGGCCCCAATGTATTTGCAGCCTCCACGGGACTACAACTCCCATGAGGCTTAGGGGCAAGCACATCAGCTGCCTCCGTGTGGCCAATAAGGGCCAAGGATTTCCAGAGGGAGCAATAAGATACATTTCGCGCGCTGAGAACGGCAGTTGGAGCTGGGGAGCTGTGAGGGAAAGAAGGGTGCAGAGAGCATGTGCAGCTCCTGCATCGAGTAAGGTCCCCCACATCCCAAGAAAAGGCCCCAACTCCCCACCAGGTTAGTGGGTAAGTGCTGAGGGACGGCCCAAGACAGGGACGCTGCCCTTAGTGCGTGTGTGTGTGCTGTCTTGTCAGGATCACGGCTGGCAGGGCTGTGAGGCCTGACAAGAAGGCATAGTGCTAGTGTGCAGCAAGTTGCTGTACGCGTTCCGAAGTTTGCAGTGCGTAGCTGCTAGTGTTAGTGTTAGTGTTCAGTGAGAGTCAGGACTGGAACGAGTTAGGGGAGTGGGGCAGGTTATTACCCCGCAGGCCCTAGGAGTTTCCCCCCAATTCACCTCAGGTTGCAGTACATCAGGGACAGGCCCTAGGCTAGGGTTCCTGCCACGCTACTGCCCGTTAGCGAGATAGGGATATAGCGGCGGTTGCTGTTCCCGTGATTCGGTTGCTGTTGCCATGATTGGTTGCTGTTCCCGTGAAGCGGTTGGACCCACGTTGGGGTCCTGGAGAATATTACCTGGAAAGGATCAGACGGATGCATCGCACGTATGACCCTTTGAGAAGATTGTTGTGGACCCGAGCATCGGAGTGCTCGGAAGGTATTCAATATATATATGTGCACCAACAGGCCTAGTAGTTCTTAGTGACTGCGCAGTCACCCACGTTCTCTACTAGAGTGTGGGACATTGGGTGGGGATTCTCGGGACACTGGGTGGGATCACCTAGTGTTGGGGAAGCGTCCTGCGCGACGCAGTAAGTGTCTTCTCTAGAGAGGGACACAGGTTATGATGATATTGCTGTGATCTGTTTTCTTGCATGTTCAGTAAAGTCCCTAGTTAATATATATATATCTGTGTGAGTATCGATTATTGTGATTGTCCTGCGAGGAACCACTCGCCCTCTGGTGGGAGCCATCGCAGGTGGAGGCGCTGCATCGTTGGAAGTAAGTACCCCTAGTATAAATGCCCCAGGTTCCCCGTGGCGGAAGCTCAGCCCTCCTGTGAGCCAACAGGTATAGCACCACACTGAGAAGTAGTCAGATACACCTACACACCCCAATCTCACTTAAGGGGGGGGAAAGAGGGCTACATATATATATATACAGTAACACGCACACACAGTCACACTCTCACACAGTCACACAGTCACACACAGTCACACTCACACAGAAGCAAAGTTTGCAGCAAAAACAGCCTCTCTCTCACTCACTCCCGTAGCTCACATGAGAAGCAGAAGCAGCAGCAGCAGCTCGATCCCGCAGCTAAATCCTGCACCACTTACTGTACACCGACCTAACCTTGCATTTAACGCATTCTCCCTCCGTGCACACCAAATTCACATGGAACGCCCTTGCTCCCAGCACCAGAAAAGCCTTCTCTATTGCATGGGGAAAATTTAACATCTGAACAAGTATCCCTTTCATTTTTAGCCAAAGTAACTTAGGCTTCTCCATTTATTGCTTTTCATACCTCATATTATCACCCAAAACAATAAAGCTTTGTAATAATATAATAATACAATATATTATACAATAATATAATAATAATATAATAAACCAATATGGTATCCCCTATCATATCATAATCAGTGACCCAGACAGTATCAATCTACATGAGTTTATATCCGTAAGATAAGTTCGATCTTGGCAACCCCCTCCATCAAACTTCTACTAAAACAATTTTTTTTTTAAAAGGTAAAAAAACACCTTTTAATTGAAGGTCCATTGTTTTACTACTATCAACCTCATTTCGGCACTCCCAGAATTAAAAGTGTATTAAAAGGGGTTATCAATTTATCACTCCCTACTATCCGATGCATGACTCATGGTGCCAGTACAAACTTTCGACCTGATACGTTCTCATCTAGCCCAATCAAAACCTGACAGCCCTCTCCTTCCATAGGCCATAAGCCCATTAATGCAGGTACTGTCGTAGCCCCTTTTATTCTCCAACATCACCGCATTTTTCCGGGATTTTTTTTCGAATGCTACACACTTCGCCGCGTTCATGCCGCATTCATACCGCATTCATGTTGCATTCACAGCCATGGTTGATGCGCGGTTGATGCGCGGTTGATGCGCGGTTGATGTGTTTATTGAGAATGGTTCGGATTTAATTGGTTGCAATTCTTCGCGTGTCCGCCAGATGGCAGATATTCATGAATTGTAATGCGTATGCGCTTCAGTAATGTGTCGACTTGCAGGTGTTTTGTTTAATACCACAGTGGTCTATTGTAAATTGGCCTTGGGACTGAAGGAAGAGGTTACAATAATGTATCAATTTAGGCTTTTCATATTAAAGAAAGACAAACACCAGTTTCTGGTCTGCTTATTGTCCAGAGACTCCCGCCATGAGTGCAGAAGTGCAGCCCGTGTTCCAAAAACCCGACAGAACGTACGCTTATTTAATATGGGCCGCGATTAATGCAACAGATGATAAGATGGCAACAGTAGTTCAAATTTATCAGTATTTTATCGAAAACTATGACTTTTACAAATTTTCGCCAGCTCCTCATGTGTGGAAGCGTGCAATAAGGAAAAAGTTATGTAGCGATCCATGTTTTTTTCGTATTGATCCCAAATTTATTGGAGGGTATTGGTGTGTATCAACGGGTTTTTCCCGTATCTATGATGCAGGCGGCAAAAGGTGAAAGGTCGTGTTAAAGCCCAGTAAGAAACGTCAGTCGCTGGCAAGCAATGTGCCAGCACCAGCACCGGCTTCCAATAACGGTCCGACCGTCAGTGACAACCCTTGCAACCCAGTCCACGCACGGATACCTGCAGCCTGATTTGGATTTCGCGTCCAGTTTCGAGCAAGCTTACATGTACCTAAGCGATTTCCAGCCTCATCAGCTGACTACAGGTGTAGTAGTCCCGCTGTCACCTGTCAGCGTGTATGATGAAGAATAGGGGACTGGCAGTGGCCCGGCGCCAGCGCCAGCTGAATGGGAAATTCTGTGGTGAGTAATGTTGCCGTATTTTATTCTGGTTTTTTTATTTTGAAAATATCAATATCAGTGCGATTCAAAAGTCAAGCGTTTCTCCTGTAAGCTATATCATTGGCTGAGCGGCTTCTACAGTAGATACTGCACAATTGGTGAAAAGCTAGGCGCATGCGCATTGGAACCTTCTTGAAACGCATACGCGTGTCATCACATCGGCGGTAGGCGCATGCGCATGTGAAAAGGAGACGCCCCCCGAGAAAATTATTGGTGGGAATGACTGAGATCTTCTTTAGGGGACTGGCCATTACAGTAAAACTTTTATTTATTTTTTCCTCAGAAAAGAAAACTTTGCGGAAAACGGCAAATGGAGGGATTTCAATGGATAATATCGCTTTGTGTAACAAAGCCCGCACATTGCAGAATCGGATTTAAAAAACCACGTACCGGAGTCTACAGTTTAGTGGCCGTTGTTATTGATTAGGATAGAATACCTGAAACAGTATGCTGATGTTTTCAGACCGTACTGTATACAATACTTTTTTATATATACTGTATAATAAACCCGAGAAAATAAAAAGTATGCATTTATTTTACATGTATTCCAGTACATATGTGTATTCTATACCCGTACAGCATGTACAGTATTGTTTTAATACTCTTGTGATGTACAGTACTGGGCATGCCTACAGTATACAGTACAGTATGCCTGGACAGTACTGTACATTCTAGAAACACTGTATTTTGTTACAGTATAAAAGGAGACAATGGAACAATTTAAAACAAATCAACATTTTCTTTTATTGGTGGAGTAAGTACAAAAACATTTATTTACAAATACTGTACAATGTAAAATCATTTTAAGTGCACAGCAATTCAAAACATCAACAGGTGTATGGTTACTGCTAGTGAAAACATTTATGTACAGAAAGTAAAAACATTTACAGTCTGTCAGTATGGTTTACAGTCACATGTTGTTATTTAAAACAATTCTTTATTCATAAAATATGTATACTAAACGCAACATCTCCATTATTAAAGAACAGCAAGTCAAAACATTTACAGTAGGATGGTGTGCAGAACAGTCAGTCAGACCTGCACAACTCCAGTCCTCGAGGGCCGCAAACAGGCCCGGTTTTCAGGACAAACTTGAAGGCCTGTTTGCAGCCCTCGGGAACTGGAACAAAATATTTACAAAAAATAAACAACAGTTGAACACTCACGCAAATGCGTACCCCACCAGATTGTCCTTCCAGGGCCTATGCCTTGTATGGCGCAAAATGCCATTAATGCTGTCTCGAACGCCTTTCATTAAAGGATCTGTAATTGAAAAAAAGCGCCGCAATTCCTCCAGAATAGTCTTTCTTAGATTGTCAGGAAGCGCCTTTTTTTTCACGATTTCCTTCGTAGTTCACTTTGTAGGCCCAGTCGCAGTACACCAAGTAGGACACGTGGTGCTTAAAAATGAACAAGGCATACTTGTGGGGTACACCAGCACTCATCACTCTATACTTCTCCCTGAGTGCCGGTGGCAGATCGCGCAGGGTGATGTCGAGCACCATATCGATGCAAGCGAATGTAGGTTGGGTTCTGGAAGCGGGTGTTCTTCTGTGAGTGGGTGTGCTTGTGGCGGCGGGCGAGGGTAGGTTGTCTGGGAGGAAGTTTTCCTCATGTCTTGGTTGCCGTGTTGTCTCTTGGCATGGTCTTGATGGGGTTGTCATGTTATCCTCCTCCTCAACGGCATACATGTACACAAAATCTTCTGGTGGAGGGGGTGCGCTTGCTGATAGAAGGTGGTCGAAGGTCCCATTCATCACATCCATGCCACCCTCCTGCTCCGGCGTCGGGGATACAGGGACATGAACACCGAGCAAATTATGTATCCCCGCTATGTCAGTTTCTATCTTCTCCATCCGTCGATCCATCTTCTCCATCTTTTGATCCATCTTCTCCATCCGTTAATCCATCTTCTGCATCCGTTGATCCATATTTAGCATGGACTCCAGCACAATAGAGTTCCCGGGGATATCCACACTTATCCCATTCAGCATCCGGTCTAACGAGCTGGTTCTTGTGCATGGTGTGCTGTGGACATCTGGGTGGATGGGTGCTACAGAGGATGAGATGGGGGTTCCATGGAGAGAAGCGGCAGCGTTGCCGAAGAAGGGTGGAGGAGGTGACCTGTGGATTTCCGGGAGAGGAGAAGTGGCAGCATCGTCGAAGAGGGATGGAGAAAGTGACCTTTGGATTTCCGGGCGAGAAGCGGCAGAGTCATCTAAGCACAATGGAGAAAGTGACCCGGCGGCAGCGTCGTCGAAGAGCAGTAGCCTGTGCGTTTCCGGGAGGGTGGCGGCAGCGTAGAGGACGAGTAGTGGAGAGGACAGGCTGAAGATTTCCTGGAGAGCGGCGGCAGAATCGTCGAAGCATAAACGAGGAAGTGGTCTCCGGGTACGATAGGTTGGCTGCCATTTGTTTTGCTTTGAATGTACATCACCGTATTTCTTTTTGACATAATAAGGTTTACTTCTATTAAAACCCTTAGCCTTTGGGGTCAGCAGAAGGTTTTCTTTATTAGCCATAGTCTGTCGCTTTGGCCTTGGCTTGAAAACGGCTGCCGCCTCTCGCTTTTTCTGTGTGATAGGCACGGCAGAGGCGTGTGGCTTCCTGCGTCCGTAGAATCGGGTTTGATCCATGGAAGCAGATGGCACAATGCAGTATCTGGACAAGGGCAAGTTCAGATACAGATCATCGAGTGGTGGGCTATGCAAAGTGTGTAACCTTTTATGCATGGCGACGAGGTACAGGTGTTGAAAGTGGGCGTACGCAAATGCGAGTCATTAACGTATAAATACACCATCCATTTTGTGGATTCACTGCACATTGAATACACATCGACTAAACATCGAATATACATTCTTGTGTTTGTATTTCATTCTAGTCGCAGCAATGCCTGTTAAAAAGATTTCAAAGGATCTCAGCATGAGAATTAAGGAGATGTACACGAGCAGACAATGAATTGCAGATATCCAACGCTGGTTAGCTGCTTCTGGCCTCATTGTGCCATCAACCACCGTGTGCTATCATGCACACGGAAAAACCAGACAACGCACCAGGACACCAACAGCAACTAACACGTAAGTATATTTATATAACTATATAATACAGTATATCTATCATTGTTTATATTGCTGCATATTAATAGAACAATATATTGTGTAGATCTAATGTATCTAATTGTATAGTTATTTCGGTATATTTATATAACAACAGTATATATATTGCTGCATATTAATAGAACAATATATTGTGTAGATCTAATGTATCTAATGTTATAGTTATTTCGGTATATTTCTATAACAACAGTATATATATTGTTTATATTGCTGCATATTAATAGAACAATATATTGTGTAGATCTAATGTATCTAATTGTATAGTTATTTCGGTATATTTATATAACAACAGTATATATGCTTGTGGCCTACTGCACTGTAACTTACCGGATTGTTGTTTTTCAGTACATTGTAGGGAGACAACTCTTCTGGTCGACAAAATAAGTGAGGAGAATGATGGGGTCAAATTAAGGGTCAAATACACTCTGCAGGAAAATCACAATCTCACTGTATACGAGACCAGCGTAAGGAAGATGAGACGTAGAATTGGATGGAAATATGGACGTGTGAGGTTAGTACTGGACAGTACAGGAGGTAAAAGTGTTGTTTAAGAAACTGTACTGTACCTCTAAAAATATTCATTCCTTATCATTACAGAGCGTACCCCATGATAAGGGACGTTAACCAAATCAAGAGAGTGGTCCAGGCCCAGGCATGGATCGACAGTGGAGAAACTTTCCAGGATTGTATCTTCACTGACGAGTCTACTGTATCGCTGGAGAGATTTGCCGCCTTTGCATTCCACAAAAAAGGTTGCATATCTATGAAGCCGCATCCAAAATACCCAGTGAAGATGCATGTGTGGGGTGCCATCTCTAGGCGTGGACCAGGATGCATCGTCATCTTTGAAGGTACTGTAAAATTTATGTCACACGCTTTTGCCTTACGCACTGTAATGTACTAGTGTGCAGTTTTTTGAGCACTTTTCTTTTCTTGTTATAGGAATCATGAATAAAGCTTTCTTCCAAGAGAAAATTGTGCCTAAGATTGTGAAATACATCACACGTGAGTTCCTGGATGGTCACCGTTTCTACCAGGACAACGATCCGAAGCACACCGCGTCAACAGCGCATATCCTTGAGCGCGGTATCAACTGGGTGAAGACGCCAGCGGAGTAAGTGCGGTAACCGTGTCTCATTTTTTCCCACTGTTCTTACTGTGTACTGTATCTCTTAAACTAATTGTCCTTTTTTTCCCCCTCCAATGACAGATCGCCAGACTTCAATCCTATCGAAATGGTCTGGCATCAGCTGAAGGACCATATCCAAAAAGTCGTGAAACCCTCCAAAAAGGATGAATTGGCGAAAGATATACTGAGTTTTTGGAATGATGTACTCACCGTGGAACGATGCAATAAATATATTGACCATATTGCGACTGTGTTGCCCATTGTGATCGCGCGTAATGGCCAAGCATCAGGAAGGTAGTATGGTATAGTACTGTACTGTAGTATTGTAAGTACAGTATGATACAGGTAAGTATGGCACAGATTTTTTTCTTTCCTAGTAGTCAGAGTATACTGTAGTTCCAGTATAGACTAGTTTGACAGCACTAACTGCATACTCTAGTCCAATATGGAGTAGCTACAGTATACAGTACACAGTGCCATAATACAGTACAGTATGCACCTAACTGCTCAATTTATTTATTTCCAGAGAGAGCAGCACCAGCCATCTGGTTCCAAACTATTTAACAGTAGTCACAGTATACAGTGGTTCCAATATAGACTAGTCTAACAGTACAACACAGCACACAATGCCATAATACAGTATGCACTTAACTGCACACAGCACACAATGCCATAATACAGTATGCACATAACTGCACTAATTTTTTGTTCTCTTGTCTTTTCAGAAAAAAAGGATGGACTGGGGGAGAGGGGGGTTGTCGTGTAGTCTATGAACTGTTTGTACAGTTAAGTGTACAGTATCTAAACTGCAGTCATGATGTGCTGTACACAAAACCTCTCCTCTCTCAATGAACTACTGTACTGTACACAGAATGAGGAAGAAGATAAAGACGGAAAAAATTATATTACTATACAGTATATACATATTATTATATATTATCTATTACATATTATTAATTAATTATATTTTCAATGTGCATTATTCATGATTATCCACCGGCCCTCAATTTCCATCTGACAGAAGAACTTAATAAAGACTGCATTATTTATTATTAATGATTATTTTTATATTTGTTTTTTTTTTGTTCCTGATAAAATAAAATAAATATTTATTTACATTCTTGATAATTATAATCATTGACAGCAACCTCCCCACACACCTACAGTACACCAAAGAAAAAGAATGAATGACAAAACAACATGAATCAGTTAATGGTTTTTTTAACTCTCAATTCTCACAGTGCTGTGGAAATCAGATTTACATATCAAATTCGAGAAGGGATTTTCCAAAGCGTTACCGTAAACAAAGCCTCAAAGGGTTGGGGGGGGGGGTTGGGTTAGTCATGCGCAGTAATCAGCTAGCTCCCATCTCAAAGAGGATTACACGCAGGCGCAGTGAGGTGACGCTCGGCTAGGGATGGATTAAAAACACAATGAAAAGCTTCAGAAAATGAATGACTCTGTAGAGGTGTCTGTCGATAAGAGTTTCAAATCCTTGAGCGAGCCTTGTGTGTGTGCGTGGGGGAGGGGGGTACAGGGTATAGCAGCATGAAGGATTACAGCAGTTCAAAGAAATGACATAATTTCAAAAGGCAGGTCATCATAATAATTTGATCCCTACACCACCAAATACAGTACAGTACATAAAAAGCACACAAATCAACCATGTGCAGTCAAACGCACAGGGTCGCAGTAAAAAGCTACAGTAAAGCACAGATTGAATATCGTAATATCAAGATGGTTTTTGCCGGCTTGTGGAGAAAATAAAAAATGAGGAGAATTTTTTTTTTTTTTTTGGTCACTCACAGTTACAGTACAGGCGCATGCGCAGTAATCATCTGCTGTCAAGCAGGAATGTGATTGAAACCAGAAAGACACACATTCAAATTAATTGTGTGGGAGAGATGTACAGTACTGCACTGTAGAGAAGATAAGATGTTGAAATACCCTGCAGTGCAGTAAATTATCCTATGTGTGTGCGGGGCGAGCGAGGGGAGAGCGCTGTACAGTATATGCCAAAATGTGATACTGTTACAGTACTGTACACGCCTATGCGTTTCAACAATTTTCAAATGAGACATACAGCACTGCAAATGCATGTATACAGTAAATATGCAAATGTACGATTACTGCGCGCGCACACGCAGGCTGTTTACTGACGTAGGTTGAACTGCTAAAGTATTAGACTTCCAAGACAACATCTCGCGAACGCCCCCCTGAGTTTTTAGACGGTATTGCAGTATTGCAGACAGCGATAATAAAATGCTAATATTACCAGCGCCAAAATAACGCAATTCACTCCGGACCAAAATAAAACAAAATAACGCATCTGCCCGCGATTATCAGAGCGCTGTGGATCGGCCGCATTAGGATAAAGGCGGCTGCCACTGTATACAAAGCAGTGACATTGCAAATAACCCAAATATACTCTCTCCCCCAACTGAAATCCTCCATGATATGGAGGAGGTGGAGAGTGTCTCATTAGTGGGATGGCAAATCAGAAACCAAGGGCTGCAAGAATGAATCAATGTATTCAGACATATTGGATGTTAATGATCCAATACCAGAGATTATTGGTCCGGTGCTATATCCTTGTCCTTATGAACTTTATGTAGGTGGTAAAACATAGCTATTGTTGTAATTCTTCCAATAAAAATAAATATTCAGAGAAATAAACAGAGATTTTTTTTTCTGCTTTCCAAACCTCTGTTTTAGCCATAGAAACCTTTGTTAATCAGTATTGCCGACCTGAGGAGGAGAGGAGAACTCTCGAAAGCTTGTCCTATGACATAAATTGTTAGTCCAAATAAAAAAGATATCACCTAACTATCGCAACTGGACTAACACAGCTATTTCCGTTTTATATATATATATACACACACACATATACATACACACATGCATACTGGTATGTACATGTATACACACTTCAGTGTTAAATTGAGCCCCTCATTCAAACAATCATGGGTTTTTTCACGCACTACTAGTATTGGAATGGAATTTTGCAGTTTGTATAAGCGTTTAGTCCACTTTGGTTTTGCTACATTTTGGAATCTGATCCCTGCTTCACCTTCAATGAAAAGCTATATATTCTTTACCTTGATGCTGCAGCTTTACACAGCGATAAAAGAAAGGGGCAGTGTGCGCAAGTTTAGAAACATGGCAACATTTTCGTTTTTATTTGAAACAAAGAAATCGCGACGATTTCTTGAAATTGTGCCATAAAAAAAAAAAAGGTGCAAAACTTTGCGAATTCTACATGGAAAGAAAAGGAAGGGAAATTTGTGGTGAGACTTAGAGGGATTACTTCCAGTGTACAATATTACAGCCCAAATCCTCAACGGCTACATCCTGAAGCCTAAGGATTAAGAAAAGGATAAGGAAACAATTGTATACTACAGTGTACAGTATAACTCGCAGATTTTTCCAAATTATTTAAAGACCTCTAAACAAAATACAGCAAAGAGAAGTCAGACCGCACAGCTTATGTATGTATATCTCTATTTATACAGCGCCATCCATGTACATAGCGTGTCCCAGCAGTAATACACGTGACATAATAATATAACACATCGTGGAAACAAGGTCTTAAATACCTAAAACACTGGGGAAAGGAGTATCTGTCCCAAAGAGCTTGCAATCTAAGTAAATGCATTACCTTGTACTCAAGGGTTTAAAATGTATATACAAAAAAAGCTACATGGGCAACTTTGTCAAATGAAACAATCAGACATGGATTCCACTTAACTCCCCTCTCTCTCTCTTTGTGAAATGTGCAAATACATATGAAAAACATATATAAAACATATGAACAACGTGTAATCTGGAGCCAGTTGCTCCCCGTACAAACACATGTATGGCTTTCTCCTGCGGGGGCTCTCTCCGTATTGCACAAGCGTCTGGTGGTTATATGAGAGCATTTATTTAACATCAAAGAGAGCAGAAATAATTCCCAATTTAGATACAAAACCACTCTGCGGCACAAAAGCATTTGAAGCTGCTATGATTTCACACCGAGCAGACGTGGATCCCATTCACTCCGTGCTTTATTGTGCAGGATAACTCTGTCTAATAGACATTTTCTGGCGACCAGGAGCAGAAGCTGATATGAGAAAATGATCATTACATTGATCTCACATTTAAATGAGCTTGTTTCATTGACCAAAAAGTAACATTGAAGCGGATGCCTTTTTAACATGATTTACCGCTCCTGCCACTACAAAACCAATTATTAAAAACGAGTTGATTTGATTTCCGAGGCAGTTATAAATGCATTCAATTGTAGAGGAAATGTAATAGCAAATTAAAAATAGAAACCAATACTGATCTGGAGACATTTACAATGGCATAAATCTGTAATTTGCCCATTTAAATATGCATCTTTCTGAGATGAAAGTTCTCATTGCCACTTCACACTAATTTACTTGCTCAAATGTTTATTTATTTATTTGGCTACATTTCCAATGGAATAGTCTCGATGATACAAAACATTTGAAAGCTATTCAAATCTTTCTCCTTCGTTTCTCTCTTGTGGTATAAGCATCTGATACGTGTGTATGTATGAGTGAGATGTAATACATACAGATAACACATAAAAACTATTTTACACGTGATATGCCCCAAATGTGGCGAACGTTTGGAAATACACAGAAATGGCATTTACTTAGAACAAGACTAACTACTAATCCAACCCAATTACTTCATTTTATCAAATCATTGTTTCAGCCTGGTTAGTTGTGATTTGTATATAGTAGGATATTAATCTTCAAATAAGTCACTCAATAAAACAACTTACACACTTTATTGTTCATAGTAGTGTTGGTCCATAAAGTGTTCTAATCTGATATTCACCAAATATGTTATTTTTATTTATTTATAAAAAATATTACCAGGATATAATACATTGAGAGTTACCTCTCATTTTCAAGCGTGTCCTGTGCACAGAGTTATGTTGACAATACAAGGTTACGCTATAGGAACAGAGGTTGTACGTTATAGTTAAAGCCCTTTCATGGACAGTTAGAGATAATATATGTTATGGGCGTATGAAACAGTTACAGAGAAGATTAAAATGTGAAACAGCTGAAGTCCTGAAAGAACTTAAACTGGTGGCGGCTGTGAGAGTCTCAGGTACATTGTTCTAGTTGTGAGGTGCACAGTAAGAGAATCGAGGAGCGGACAGATACTTTGTTGAGACTTGGGACCGTGAACGTCTTTTGGAGTCAGATATCAGGTGATACTGTAAGTGCTGTGTGGGGTAGGGGTGAGGAGCTTGTTCAGATAGCCGGGTAGCTTACCCAGAAAGTATTAGAAGGCAAGACGGGAAAAATGTTCTTTCACCTGGACTCAAGTGATAGTCAATCTAATTCTCTAATTCTTGTAGCATTTTTTAGTGCTGTGTGTTCTAGTTACTGATGCAGCCACCAGTATTAGAACACTTACCTGGGAAATTCTGGGAGATGCTGGGGCAGTCTCACAGTACAGTAAATGCCTCAACATTTCTGTGAGATTCATAATGGCCCATCGGATGAACATAGCGGGGGGTCCCTGCAGTCAAACTGAATGGGACTGCAGGGACCCCTGCTGTGTTAATCCGATGGGCCATTAAGAATCATCTCCCAGGCAAGAGTTCTAAGGCTAAGGCCCCGCTGCACGCATCCGCACGGCTGTCCTGTTTGCCGGCGGCACGTGCAACTCACTACACCGCGATCTGCGGTCTGCAGGAAACTTTTTTCGGAGCGGGGGGCATGGCCAAAATGGATCGGGGGCGCGGCCATGACATGGGGGGAGCGGCCATGATGTGGGGGCAGGGCCATCACACAGACACCGCGCTGGGTGAGGCACAAATTCCCCATTGACTTCAAACATGAATTTCAGCCATAAAAGACCTGATTTGGAGCTTAAGCCATATAGAGTAAGCCCCATAAACACCGCACAATTAAAAGGGCAGAATTTAGCGAGGCTGCACATAACTTGGGCCTGTTTAGGTAAATAATAAAATGTACTGTCCTTTCATAAAAACGCTTGTAAATTAGAACAAATGTAGGGCTGATGTTTACATGAGCAAGCTTTCTGGCCAGTGCTGCAGTAGGAAGAGGGAGAGCCATGCATGGGAGGGGGGGAGAGGGAGAGCTATGCACGAACAGACTTCCCTGCCAAGCCGCCTCCCTCCCGTAGCTCCTTCCTCCTTCCCTCCTCATTGGCTGACACGTGCACCACGTGACACGTCAGACCTGCAGAACACAAGCTGCTGGTAGCTCCAGCAGGCTGACGCATCACAGCACGCAGTCAGCCCTGTCGGAAGGAGGCAGCGGGGGCAAGCTCACATTAGGTAAGGGGCTGGTGGACCGTGGCCGCGCAACCGCGCGTGCCGCCGGCCGCAGCGGGACCAAAGCCTAATACTCCTGGCTGCATCTGTACATTGTAGGACAAGGAGGCATATTGAGTTGTAGAGGGTATCTAGTTTCCGAAAGGGAGTTTGGGATCCTTTATCATATACTATGTTCCCATAGTCTATAATTGGCATTAGCATCTGCTGTGCGATGCGCTTTATGACTAACTGGCTTAGGGAGGATTTGTTCCTTTATAGTACACCTAGTTTGGTGTAGGTTTTGGATGTCAGAATATCAATATACCACCCAAATTTTGAATAGGAGGCAAGCCATATAATCAGACATTTAAAAATCTTAACAGGGGCTAGGATGGGGTTAGAGTTGGTCTGTAGCTCGGTCGTTGAAAGCTTTAAAATTGAAACATTGGTCTTAAATACCAACATTACAGTTTTTTCAGTGTTTCAAGTCTTGAAAAATCATATTGGTGTACAGTAGAGGCAATGTTTATTCTAACATTTGCCGTAAACTAGCCGGGTTACATTCTGGGTATGTGCTGGGTATGTGCAGGGTATGTTCTGGGCTAGTTTGAGGCACGTTTAAAGCATTTCTGCATTGACTAACGACCCATAGAATTAACACAGCAGGGATCCCTGGCAGTCCAATTCAGTTTGAATGGGACTGCCAGGGACCCCCGCTGTTAATCTGATAGGCCATTAATCAATGCAGAAATGCTGGGGCTAGTTTAAGGAAAGTTTAAGGCATGTATTCAGAATGTACCTGGGTGTTTCCTGGGTTTTTTGGGGAATTGCCACTGGTTTTTGTTAGAATAAGAGTTGCCTCTACTGTATGTGTCCAAGTTCAAAGAGGCAAGGGCTGTGTGCATATAAGATTGTGTTATCCACATACATGTGTATTGATCGACCGAGGGCCCCGGACTCCCGCAGGGATCACCCGGGAACACCCGCTGGCTTGTTGTATTAATTGTGTGGTGAAAAAAAGCGTAAACAATTATTTTTTTCATGGCTCCATTTTCTGGCACAAAAATCTGGCGTGCTTTTAAAGTACGATTCACATATCACTGCTTAGTGAATCGCGCTGACTGTCAAAAACGGCGCATTTGCAGGTTTTTGCCTGATCGGACGTATTTTTTAAATTTATTTTTTTTGGCTGAAAAAATGCCTTTTACGGCCGATAAAGCACTGTTTAGTGAATCAGCAGTATAGGCCTTGAAAGCTATTTATCATACTTAAAAGCAGTTATCACTGCTGTGTGAATTGGCCCCAATGTTTTTGTCACCACGTTTGAAGACTGGCACAACTCTAGACATTTTTTAGGTCTGTGGGATACTGTAGCAGAGTGCTCTCCACAAACAAGGCGTGACCACGAGGCCGAGGTGGAGATGTAACACCAACCCACATATGGAGTGTAAATTGGTCGAGGTAGCCGGGTCGGGGTAGGAGAGGTCTGCATTGTCAGTAATACTTGCCGAGGTTGGTGTTGGAGAGTAGTGGATGGTAGGAGGTACTTAGCCATGGTCAGTATTGAAGAGGAGTGGATCGTCGTGGTACTTTGTCAAGGTCGGGATGGAGAGGTGCGGATCGTCGTTGGTAGCTGAGGTCAGGAGAACAGAAGAGTGGAGTCCGGAGGAGTAGCCAAGGTCAGGAACAAGGAACAAGACAAGACTGTGGAGGCAAGATAGCAGCGAACACTTCACACATAGGAAGGTTTATGCTTAGCCGATGAGCCAGTGGGCTGGCTGAGCATATAAGGAGTACAGGGACCAATGAGGACAAGGCACGAGGAGGCGCGTCAGGATACGAGACCGTGATAGGCAGACGGGATGCAGAAGACAGGTTTGGGGAGGATCCCAAAAGTGGAGAGGTGATGCAGCTCATGCGCGCACTGACCGCGCACCACGGGTGCGCACTGCGCACTGATGATGCTGTGTGGCCGGAGTCTGGATGCGGGACCGGAGGGGACAGTACTAATGTCCATGCAGGATGCGCGCGTGCCCCTAGCCTTGCGACTAGTCCCAGGACCAGCAAGAAGAGCATCAAAAGTGACAGAAGGAGTGGTGGGCCCGATCACGGGTTGAGGTGGGTTCTGAGCGCACCGCGTGTTGCGCCGATCACGGATCCTGACACATATGGCCTGAAGATAAAATAGAGTTGATTAGGGAGGCAATAGGTATGTGCACATTTACACTCAACACCCCACGCCCAACACTCCACACAAACATAAAACACAATATAACATAAACATTGTATATATATTTATAAATGAAATGTATGTAGACACAGCAGGGTTAAATACCAGCTGGGGTAGACAAAATGTACAATGATTAAATCCTAGCAAATTACTTTGTGTATTTTCTATGACACACGAAACATTTAGTTTTACGTTAAAGGAAATTCATTTTGAATTATACAGTTATTCAACAACTGCAGTTTAAAAGCTGTGTCTTCCAAATGAGAGACGTGGGCAGACAGTTCATTTTCTATCAGTCTGAGTTTTTCGCCTACATTGAGTCATTTACAGAGAAATGTATTTATAGAGTTCTCACAACCGAAATATCAATCACAGTATCCAATAGCAAAAAATAAATAAAAAATACCCAGCATTTCTATGGTCAAGCTGTGCCATAATGTTACATGAATGTTGAGTTTGTGTTCATTATACCGCAAATACAAGTACTTATACACTGGGGAGTTAATAACATTTTACATTTAGTTTAAATCATGATACAATAAGTGACTGTGTAATGACCCAAAGTAGGAGTCTGTGTATGTGTCTGAGATGCTGTGTGATGTGTGTGTGGTGTGTGTGGTGTGTGTGAGATGCTGGTCCAGTCAGGGTTGCCCTGGCAACCTTGGATTCTTGTCCTTTAAAAGGTGAGGCTGCCGACGGGACAGTTGGAAAGTCAGTTAGAAACAGGACTCACACAGAGAAACGTATACATTGACATGGATGTACGGAAATGTCAATAAATTGTGCGAAGTAGAGCTGAGTATTTCTTCTGCCTCTCCTTGTGAATTATAGTGATGGTGTCCTGTCTCTTATCTGGTGAATGTTGAATATATTTTTGGAAACGCGAGAAAAAATATTGAGAAGATTCTAACTAATTAATTATTAACATCTCAGACTATTCCATCACACCAGCAGAAGTCTCCGTTTTGAACCGTAGACTCTGGTTTGCTCCAGATAGGAACTTTAAACTATTTTCCACTATTATTGATTTGTACAAATTTATCCGCAAGTTAACACTGAAAAGGTTCTTTAATGTACGACCTAGGACTTTATCTATCAATAGATGCATCTATCAATAGTTTTGTACCTGTTTGTAATACACAACAACAATTGAATTTTAGGGATCAATGTAATCTTCAAGATCTCACAGATGTTTTCTTGTTACCTACATTTACTATACCTGATTCGACATGTCATGCTGTGTGTATAGCATTAGGAATGCAAAAGGGAGCAGACTTCCAGCATCAAAAGCTCTATCTGAACAATCACCTAGTGAAACAGTGTGTGTCCCCCAAGCAAATATCACTGCCTTCTGTCACAACTCACAATCCTCAGGAGCTGGATTTTAGACCGAATCCAGGTATTGGGGATCAAATTATAAAAATCAAATGAGCTGTTAAATGGAGTTACGGAAAAATGGTGCAGTGAAGATACGGCAAAAAATAACAATGCCACATTCATAGCTGAGAAAGAGAGAGCAGAGCAGCCAGCTGTTCTAGAGAGCAAACCAAACATGGAACCTGCAGCCCCCAGGAAGGAGGAGAAAGAGGCACAAGAAAGGTTTTCAGGACAGTCCAACAATTTGATGCACAAACTGCGCAGAAGGGCAGAGGTATATAATGTGACCTGTCCAGGCAGAGGTCACTGAGAGGCAGTAAGGGAATAGAGGTATATAATGTGACCTGCCAGGCAGAGGTCACTGAGAGGCAGTAAGGGAATAGAGGTATATAATGTGACCTGTCCAGGCAGAGGTCACTGAGAGGCAGTAAGGGAATAGAGGTATATAATGCAACCAGTCCAGGCAGAGGTTACTGAGAGGCAGTAAGGGCATAGAGGTATATAATGTGACCAGTCCAGGCAGAGGTCACTGAGAGGCAGTAAGGGCACAGAGGTATATAATGTGACCAGTCCAGGCAGAGGTCACTGAGAGGCAGTAAGGGCACAGAGGTATATAATGTGACCAGTCCAGGCAGCTGGATTTTAGACCGAATCCAGGTATTGGGGATCAAATTATAAAAATCAAATGAGCTGTTAAATGGAGTTACGGAAAAATGGTGCAGTGAAGATACGGCAAAAAATAACAATGCCACATTCACAGCTGAGAAAGAGAGAGCAGAGCAGCCAGCTGTTCTAGAGAGCAAACCAAACATGGAACCTGCAGCCCCCAGGAAGGAGGAGAAAGAGGCACAAGAAAGGTTTTCAGGACAGTCCAACAATTTGATGCACAAACTGCGCAGAAGGGCAGAGGTATATAATGTGACCTGTCCAGGCAGAGGTCACTGAGAGGCAGTAAGGGAATAGAGGTATATAATGTGACCTGTCCAGGCAGAGGTCACTGAGAGGCAGTAAGGGAATAGAGGTATATAATGTAACCAGTCCAGGCAGAGGTTACTGAGAGGCAGTAAGGGCATAGAGGTATATAATGTGACCAGTCCAGGCAGAGGTTACTGAGAGGCGGTAAGGGCACAGAGGTATATACAGTAATGTGACCAGTCCAGGCAGAGGTCACTGAGAGGCAGTAAGGGCACAGAGGTATATAATGTGACCAGTCCAGGCAGAGGTCACTGAGAGGCAGTAAGGGCACAGAGGTATATAATGTGACCAGTCCAGGCAGAGGTCACTGTGAGGCAGTAAGGGCACAGAGGTATATAATGTGACCAGTCCAGGCAGAGGTCACTGAGAGGCAGTAAGAGCACAGCAGTACATAATGTGACCTGTCCAAGCAGAGGTCACTGAGAGGCAGTAAGGGCGCAGAGGTATATAATGTGACCTGTCCAAGCAGAGGTCACTGAGAGGCAGTAAGGGCACAGAGGTACATAATGTGCCCTGTCCAAGCAGGGGTCACTGAGGGGCAGTAAGGGCGCAGAGGTATATAATTTGACCTGACCAAGCAGAGGTCACTGAGAGGCAGTAAAGGCACAGAGGTATATAATGTAACCAGTCCAGGCAGAGGTCACTGAGAGGCAGTAAGGGCGCAGAGGTATATCATGTGACCAGTTCAGGCGGAGGTCACGGAGAGTCAGTAAGGGCACATAGGTACATAATATGACCTGTCCAGGCAGAGGTCACTGAGAGGCAGTAAGGGCGCAGAGGTACACAATGTGACTAGTCCAGTGTAAGGGTTCCAGGCCAGGCTTTGGCTGGAACCTGCCCTTACCTGGCTGCTGTGAACTCTGTTATTAGCGGCACCTGTTCCAGGGCTTAAATAGAAGCCAGTGACTCCCAGCCCCCACCCAAGCATTGTATATGTTTCCCTTTGTTCCTGGCTGCCCTGGGCTCTAGTTCCTGTGCCTTCTAGTTCCTGTGCCTATCCCTGTGGCTTGCCTAGCCCCGTGTCTTGCCTATCCCAGTGGCTTCCCTGTTCCAGAGGCCAGCCTGTGCTGTGCCTAGCCTGTTGCTGTGCCCTGGGCACTAGTTCCAGAGCCTTCCGTGTGGCAAGCCTATCCCTGTGGCTTCCCTGTTCATTTGGAATCCGTGTTGCTGACCCCAGACCGTGACCCCGACCTCCCTGCCTGCCGCTTGCCCTGACCCTTTGCCTGTTGCCTGGATTCTGCACCATTCCCGCCAGCCCTGACCTCGCTGCCTGCCCTGACCCATTGCCTGGATGGTGCACCACTGCCGCCAGCCCTGACCTCCTGCCTGCTTACCAGCTACAGATACTCTTACAGGATTCTATCGCTGGGCTCTGGTCGGTTAATTTACATCCCAACCTCAGCCCTGCGGGTCCGCTTCCTGTTCGGAAATGAGCACCGTCTCATCCAGCCAGAGGTCACTGAGAGGCAGTAAGTGCACAGAGGTACATAATGTAACCTGTCCAGGCACAGGTCACTGAGAGGCAGTAAGGGCCCAGAGGTACATAATGTGACCAGTCCAGGCAGAGGTCACTGAGAGGCAGTAAAGGCCAGAGGTACATAATGTGACCTGTCCAGCCAGAGGTCACTGAGAGGCAGTAAGGTCACAGAGGTATATAATGTGACCAGTCCAGGCAGAGGTCACTGAGAGGCAGGAACAAATCAGCAAACAATGAATTATAGAAACGCAACATACAACATAAACATTTTGTAAACAGCTCCCGGCAAAACGAATAACAAAGATGATCGTATACAAAAGGAACTGAAGTTGCAGCAGAAAGAGAGAGAGCCATTCACACAAAAATTGCCTGTATCGGGGACCGCATTTTGCGCCTCACTGCCAACCGAGACCCTTCAAAGGCCAATCTGTAATACTGACATACAGATGATAAAAAAACAAGTCATATGTATTTAAACCATTTTAGTTTCTTGTCTTCTGTTTAGAACTGTTAAGTTTTTAGGAAAAGATAATTTTATGTTATGTGAGGTTTATACATGTGTGTATTAATATTTATATCTTTAGTACTGCTAAGTCTCCCTATATAGTATATGTGTTTGTTACATAATATCATTAGGTAGATATACACGAGGATGTGTATATAGGTATTTAAGTGGTGGTGAATGTATAATGACCCAAAGTAGAATACTGTGTATGTGTGTGAGATGCTGTGTGTGTGTGTGCGTCTGTGTATGTATGTGTGTATGCTGGTTATGTGTGCATCTGTGTGCTTGGTGTGTGTGTGTGTGTGTGTGTGTGTGTGTGTGTGTGTGTGTGTGTGTGTGTGTGTGTGTGTGTGTGTGTGTGTGTGTGTGTGTGTGTGTGTGTGTGTGTGTGTGTGTTTGTGTGTGTGTGTGTGTGTGTGTGTATGCTGGTTATATGTGCATCTGTGTGCTGGGTGTGTGTATGTGTGTGTGTGTGTGTGTGTGTGTGTGTGTGTGTGTATGTTGGTTATGTGTGCATCTGTGTGCTGGGTGTGTGTGTGTGTGTGTGTGTGTGTGTGTGTGTGTGTGTGTGTGTGTGTGTGTGTGTGTGTGTGTGTGTGTGTGTGTGTGTGTGTGTGTGTGTGTGTGTGTGTATGTGTGTGTGTATGCTGGGTATGTGTGTTTCTGTGTATGTATGTGTGTCTGTCTGTATTTATTTATTTATTTATTTATTTATAAAATATTTTACCAGGAAGTAATACATTGAGAGTTACCTCTCGTTTTCAAGTATGTCCTGGGCACAGAGTAAAACAAATAATACATGGTTACAAATACAGTTACATAAATGAACAAGGTATACATTTATATACAAGACATTGCATGCACAGTTAAAGAAAATATATATTATGAGCGTATGAAACAGTTACAGACCAGATTAAAGTGTGAGACAGCCTTAGATTTGAAAGAACTTAAGCTGGTGGTGGATATGAGAGTCTCTGGTAGGTTGTTCCAGTTTTGGGGTGCACGGAAGGAGAAGGAGGAACGTCCGGATACTTTGTTGAGTCTTGGGACCATGAATAGTCTTTTGGAGTCTGATCTCAGGTGATAGGTACTGCATGTGGTAGGGGTGAGGAGCTTGTTCAGGTAGCTGGGTAGCTTGCCCAGAAAGTATTTGAGGGTGAGACAGGAAAGGTGAACTTTGCGCCTAGACTCTAGTGATGACCAATCTAGTTCTTTGAGCATTTCGCAGTGATGTGTGTTGTAGTTGCATTGGAGAACAAAACGACAAATTGAATTGTAGAGGGTGTCAAGTTTGCTAAGGTGGGTTTGAGGAGCCGAGCCATATACTATGTCTCCATAGTCAATAATTGGCATTAGCATCTGCTGTGCAATACGCTTTCTGACCAGGAGACTTAGGGAGGATTTGTTCCTGTAAAGTACCCCTAGTTTGGCATAGGTCTTGGTTGTCAGGGTATCAATGTGCATCCCGAATGTTAAGTGGGAGTCAAACCATAAGCCCAGGTATTTAAAACTAGTGACAGGTGTTAGGGTGGTTTTAGCGTTGGTTCTAATCAGGAGCTCAGTCACTGGAAGCTTTACAAATTTAGTCTTGGTCCCAAATACCATTGTTACAGTCTTGTCAGTGTTTAAAAACAGTTTGTTTTGGGAAATCCAGTTTTCGAGTCTCAAAAAGTCAGACTGAAGTATGTGTTGAAGGTCAGAGAGGCTATGGCTGTGTGCATACAGGATTGTGTCATCTGCATACATGTGTATTGAGGCTTCCTTACAAGCTGTGGGAAGATCATTAATGAACACTGAGAAGAGTAGGGGCCCCAGAACAGAGCCTTGCGGGACACCACAGGTGATATCCAGGGGGTTGGAGTTAGAGCCTGAGATGGACACATGTTGGGATCTTCCTGATAGGTAGGACTGAAACCAGTTTAAAGCATGTTTCCCTATTCCAGAGCTCTGGAGTTTGTTAAGCAGGATAGCATGATCAACTGTGTCAAAAGCCTTTGCAAAATCTAGGAATACTGCACCAGTGAGTTGTCCCTGTTCCATTCCACACTGGATTTCATTGCAAACTTTTAGCAGGGTAGTTACGGTGGAGTGTTTGGGACGAAACCCAGACTGGAATTGGCTAGGGAAATTTGTCTTGGTGTAGAAATCGCTTAATTGGGAGTGGACACATTTTTCCATAACTTTGGATAGAATTGGGAGAAGTGAGATTGGCCTGTAGTTTGAGACAGTGTTTTTGTCCCCACTTTTGAAGATTGGGACAACTCTGGCAGTTTTCCAGGTCTTAGGGATATGGCCTGCAGACAGGATAGAGTTGACTATGGACGCAATTGGTTTGGCAATGGCTGGGGCACCAAGTCGTAGGAACCTAGATTGTAGTAAGTCGGGTCCACATTGGCTGCTTAGTTTTAGTTTGAGGAGCGCTTGTTTAATCTCCTCTTCAGATACTGGGCTAAATTAAAAATTGTGGGCAGTGTTGGGAGGGGGTGGGACTATAGGGGTACTCCCAGGATGAGATTCAGGTTTGGGGTTTGTGCTGCGTTTCGCTAATAAGTTAGTGGCACACCCCACAAAGTAATCATTGAATGCATTTGCAATGTCAGTGGGGTTTGTCAGAGTAATATCCCCCTTAGTGATATTACTTGGTTGTTGATGGTTAGGAGGCTGGAATATATTGTTGATAAGATGAAGGCTGGGTATGTGTGTGTGTGCCTGTGTATGTATGTGTGTGAATGCTAGGTGTGTGTGTCTGTGTATGTTTGTATGTGTGTGTAACCCCCTTTCCCTATGTCTAAGGGAAAACGTGGACGATAACACATGCTGCTGTTACCTGTACACTCACAGGAGGCCTGAGCCTCCACTTCGGGGAGCCTGGGGTGAGCTCTCTCTCTTTGTGCAGCGCCTCCACCTATGAGGGATCCCAGCGTTGGTGGGATGATTCCTCATAGAACTCAATACACTCAGTAATAACAATACCACATATATATATATATATATATATATATATATATATATATATATATATATATACATACAGATAGATAGATAGATAGATAGATAGATAGATAGATAGATAGATAGATAGATAGATAGATAGATAGATAGATAGATAGGATAAAACACACTGATACAATATCACAATACCCTTTTCCCCAAAGTACTGAGGGGGTACCCTGGGCACCTTAACACCAGGTGTCTGCAGAACAATTCCCACCCAAATGTGAGGTAGCGCTACCCCCTGTGAAGTGGTGGTGCACAGTGGGTGCCTTCCTGCTTGGTAATGGTGTTGGATCCTGTTCTACGCTGCGAGCCTCCAACACAATTCCCCTCACACCTTATCCAGGAAGCAGTCTGCGGGGAAGTCTCCAGCCGGAGTGTCCACCTCTCTGCTGCCATGTGCAGACTCTGTCGCAGGCCGCAGGTCACCGTGTGGATGTCCATCCACCAGCGCGGTAGTGCGGCGGTAGTACTACGGTGTGGAGCGTCCTTATCTGGGGCCATCCCAACAATACGAATCTATAGTTGGCTCAGGGCCTAACTGGGGCCTTGGGGGCAAGTTCTGGCCTAGTCCAGCAAGCTATTGCTTCCCTTACACAACCTCCCTCCACGGTGCCTCCTTCAGAATGATCCGTGGGCTCTCTGCCCGCAGAGGATATCCTGCTCCTCCAGGCTGCATGCATCCCATTGGCTGGGACAGCCCATGTGATCATCTCCCCCCCTGGAGGACTCTGGGACTTGTAATCCCGCTTCAGTCCATTCCAAGATGGCCGCCGCTTCGACCGCAACTACGCATGCGCACCCTTCCCAAAATGCCCGCCCCAACAAACTCCCCGATCGCACGGAGCTCCGCCAACCAGCTGAGTAGCAGAGCAGTTACCCCTCACCGGAGGTAGGGAGGGGGACTCTGCTACATGTGTTTGCTGGGTACGTGTATTTGTCAGATGCTGGGTACAGTATATGTGTGTACTGTATGTGTGTGTGTGCTGGGTATGCATGTACAGTATGTGTGAGATGCTGGTCCAGTCTGGCTTGTCTTGGCAACCTTGAAATATTGTCCTTTGAAACGGTGAGTGTGCAGAGAGGTCAGTTAAAAATCCAGTTAGAAACAGGACTCGCACAAAGAGACATGTATACATTGACATGGATGTACAGAAATGTAAGTAAATCGTTTAAAGTGCCAAGTAGGTCTGAGTGTTCCTCCTGCCTCACCTGAGTTATAGTGAAGGTGCCCTGTCTGTTACTGTATCTGATGAAAATATAGATAGATAGATTTTTGGAACCGTGGAAGGGGGAACCTACAGCTGCCACTGTTTCTCAGTGATGTCAGTTTGTAAACTCTCAGGCCCAGCTGTCATCGCCTCTGCTAACAAAGTGCCCTGTCATTGAACGAGAGGCAAGAAGATTATGTACAGAATATAAAGTAATAAAGATTTTAATATTGAGCCTCAAGAGGTGTCAAAATGGATAGAGTGATTGCTTCAGATAAACACAGCTCATTTAGAACTCAATCTTCCTGGTAAGAGCACTGGCTTGGGGGCTCCAATCTGTGTATAATACAATGTGTTATATCAAATAATTTTACCAGTGTCAACTGTAGATATAAATGGAAAAAAATCAGAAGATGCAATATCAACAGCAACAGACCTCTTTCTGTGTCCAGCAGGTAAATTAAATCACGAGAAAATATGCCACAGAATTAAATATGCAAGCTTTATCTTACTTACTGATAATGGGGAATGTAGCATTATAATGCAGAATATCAATGAGTTTCCATAGGCAGTGATAACACCCCATAACGCCTGCTACATCTGTATGGCAAAAAGAGACAACATTAGGATAATACATATGTAGTGTGTGACATTGTTTCCACAGATAATACAAAGTATATAAAGGTATATACTGTACGTGCCATCATCAAAGTAAGAACATGTGGGGGCTGAAAAACAATGGTGAAATCCCATGGAAATTAAGCGAAAAGAGTGGTCACTCCAAAATAGTGGTCAAGTGGTGAGTATTTATTCATCCAACGTTTCGGTCCAACACAGCAGACCTTGCTCAACCTTGAGAAAGGCCTGCTGTTACATAGTTACATGCTGTGTTGGACGGAAAGGTTGGATGAGTAAATAAATAATCACCACTTGACCACTATTTTGGAGCGCTAATCTTTTCGTTTCATTACACAGATAACACAACATATCTTGTTATAATGCAGAATATCTCACGAGTTTCTAGAGGATTCAGTGGTACGGCTGTTGGAAAATATCCCAAAGTGGCGTACCACAGGGGACACTAAAACTTCTCATAAAACAGAACACAGTGTTATAATGCAGAACATCAGAGTTTCCAAAGGATTCAACGGCCGTGATAACGCAGAATATTACGTAATATTCCACCATAGAGCAGCGCCGGGGACCCTAACCCGTACTACACAACAGTATATGCATTTTTTACCTGATCTTTAAAATAACAGTGGAATTTATCCTCACAAGAACATGACTGAGTAAAGAACGACTTCTTCTATAGTACAATCTACTTGTCCCAACCAACTTTTCTGTGATATTTTTATCAGCTGTTGAACTATGGTATAGCCTGCTGGAGATATTTTGCTACATTAGAGACAGATAATGTAACACGTGTGATACTATTGTGCTATTATGTAAGACGTTACTATATCTGCTGTATATAAGAAGTTATGCCAAGTGTAATCATCACAATGGAATGTCCTGTTTGTTTAAAAACTGGATTTTCACTGAGGCTTGAAATGCACACAATCTTTAGAAAATACATTTCAAACTCGACCTTGGATGAGTTATTTTGTCTCCCTGAGTTACAGGCAACAAACATTAGATTGTGAGCTTGTTTGTGCAGGGAATGTGCCTGTAAGTTCTATTAGCCTATTCTTGTAGCTTCAGGCTTGTCCCAGACAAATCTAGCAAATTGACAAGGAAATAAGGAGTGGGGGGAAAAAAATGTGCGGTATTATATAATATAACAGGTATTCCCCCCCCCCAATCGCAGATATAGTGTGGAGTGCAAGGGAACATACAAGGTTACCATAGGTGTGGTGCATTACCTGTTGGCTCGCAGGAGGGCTGAGCTTCCGCCACGGGGAACCTGGGGCAATTATACTAGCGGTACTCACTTACAACGATGCAGCGCCTCCACCTGCGATGGCTCCCACCAGAGGGGGAGTGATTCCTCGCAGGACAATCAATAATACCATACACAGTGATTTATATATTAACTAATACCATTTACTGGGAACAGCATATAACACATCATCACATCAATACCATAACACATCAGAACAGGTGTCCCTCTCTCGAGTAGACACTTACTGCGACGTCCCGCAGGACGCTTCCCCAACACCAGGTGATCCCACCCAGTATCCAAAGAGCCCCACCCAATGTCCCGCACTCTTGCAGAGAGAGGCAATGGGTGACTGCGCAGTCACTATTTATACTAAGGGCCCGTTGGTGCACTTGTGTGTAAGATTGTACCTGCCGAGCACTCCTGTGCTCGGATCTCCAACTGGCTTCACAAAGGCTCTGTCGTGTGATGGTTCCGTCTGATCCTACACCGGACTCCTTTGTACGCGGACCGCCAGTGCGGTCCCAACCTGGAAACAGTCTCTTAGGACCCCAACTTGGATCCGAACCTCTTAGCAGGAACCGCAGCGTCCGCTGTGTCCCTGTCTAACCTACCCTAACGTGACAGGATCCCTAACATAGGACCTGTCCCTACAGCACTAAGTGACACGCGCTATACTATAGGCAGTCCCTACAGCACAGCAACCTGTAATGGCTTTAGGGGAAGCTCCTAGGGGCCTACAGGGGTTAATAGCCTGCCCCACTCTCCTAACTCTTCCCAGCCCTGACTGTTGCTAAACTAATCCCAGCGCCTGCAGCAACAAGCTGTGACCCAGTGGATGTGTGTAGCTAACGTGCTACACAACACTGTGCCTGCCTGTCAGACCTCTGTAACGGGTTTCCCCCCCCCCCAATCTCACATTGGCCCGGGTAATCTAACCAGTCCCCATTACGTGTTCGTGTCTGGTGGTGCACCTGTAGGCAACAGGGCTCCTGAGTCTCCCGCTTGATGGTATTAGGGGATGTCATCCAGACAGGCAGCTGAGGTAGTGTGTGCGAGTCCAACTTACTTCATGTGCAGCGCCTCCACCTCATCAGGATCTGTGCTTCCGCAGGGAGATGGTCCTGGTGAGGAACTCCTTCTTGGTGGTGCCATCCACTGCTGAGTAACTTCACACTCACACAGTGGAGGTATATTCGAACAGGGCATCTTTATTGATGGTTGGTATGGGCAAGCTGCCCCTCACAGATAACAGCTCAGCCACTCATCTCCTTGTAGCATTCCATTAGGAAGGTCCCTTCTCTAATAGATCTGCTTTCCACCTCTACTCTCAGAGAGATTCTCCAGCTTCTCTGGCTGCTGTCAGCTCCTCTCTTGAGCTGCTTTGTCTCTCTCAGCTCCTCTAACTCTGCTGCGTATGCTCACTGACTCACAGCTAGCAGGAGACACTGCAACAATGTTGCAGACCTTCACGTGCCTCTCAGTGAACAGAGCAGCACAACAACAGGAAACTGAACTTCTAACTTTAGGCAGTGCTGTGTCTTATATCACCCCCCGGAGAACAAACATGCCCTGTATCCTAAGTGGGAACACACTGCATGTTGTCACTTCCTTTGGGGACATATGACACCCCACCAGGGTGTGAGGGGAAACCTCATGATTGTTGCTGGCACTCCTGCACACTTACCAGGGTTACTGCCAACATGAGAAAGAGATATGTACACCAATCTTAGACCTGGCTACATTCTCCCCCTGGTGGAATCCCAACGTCCTCGCTTGGGACCTAAATTTGCGGAACCTTCCTTCAGGTAGCACTGCAAAACATAACAACACATTATTACAGTACATATCTTTTCTCAAAACATTATAACAGATACATCCTAACGTAGATGTGTAACACCCAGAATTATTCCCTTCTTTAGAACCCATGACTGGTACCCCCATACCCTCTCAAGGTGGCTTGCGCACAGCATGGTCCACTGGGCTTAGAGTATCAATGCGGTAACACTCTGGGTGACATACTGGACACCCACAATCAGCCCATAATCCTGGCATGGATGCTAATGGACTGAAAGGATCATGCTCATAAACCTTCCTCAGGCATCTCCTGGAGATGTAGACTATCCCCTCTTGACTACACCACTTCTCATCTAACCCGCCAGGATCCCAATTTTCTTCTCCTAATCCTTCCTCTTCATCAGTGCCATATCCCCTATCTTCATCAGGGGACCTCATTTCGAACTTACTTTCTCCCTCCCATGGATGGTGAAAATAAAGTAACCACTTTTGGCGATCCCTAATACCTCTTTCTGACAGTGAGGGCACATAGGGGGTTCCCCGGGCAATAGGCACCATATGAGCAACATTACCCAAATCCCCAGATGAAACTCCCAAAGTTCCTGGAGACCCAAAATTTGACCCAATGCTCTTAGAATCACATCCCACCATAACAGTACGATTGTCATCATCAGTGCAGTACAACATTCTTTGCATAGCCATTTCCCTCCCCGATCCCTCATCAGAGGTAAAACAGTCACCACAGTCCAGATTTTCCACAGTCCATTCTTCAAAAGTGGCTCGGGACTCCCCAGACAACCCTTGGCTAGACTGGGATCCGTAGGAAAAAGTGACAGGGGCATGGGTTTTAACTATGGCCGGGGGTTGGGCATAGGGAAACACTGCCGGCATACGCGGGGCTACGACCCGCAACTTCTCGCTACCTTGCCCAGTACCATCGGACTGGCACTCCGGTTCACTCGCCTCCTTACTCCCAGGCTTCCGCAGGGCCTGCTGGCTCTTCTCGGACCCAGGCAACCTGGTACAGCTGCTTGGCCGAGAGGACACGGCCCTCTCGCTGGACTCGCCGCCATCTTGCGTTGGGTTCCCAACCGGAACCTCTTCCTCCAGAACGACATCCACCGCCGTAAGTGATGGTTCTGCTCTCTGCTCCGTTCGGGCCTGGACTAGGCCCGTCTCCGCCGTTGCCACCACCGGCGCCTGTGGAGGGTAAGGATGTATCTCACCGCTCCGTCGGCTCGGGATGGAATCTTCTCCTCCTTCCGCGCTGTAAGTCACCACGGCCGTGGGACTCCGCCTCTCAGGTTGGTTCTGCACCGGCAACACGAGACTCCGCTCCGCCGCGACACAGGTAAATGCCGGTTCTTTTCCAGCACCGCTGTAGTGGTCCGCCGGTAGGCGCATCACCACCGACGAGACTTCCACCTCTTCCTCGGAGGATATCACGATCGGATCCTCCGCAAGGTAGTCACCGGGTTCTTCTGCGATACAACCAGTGGTTGTTGGTACGAAGCTGGCGTGCTCCGGTACCTCCACTGCGGTTGCGCTCTTCTCCGCCGATGGTTCTTTCTGTTCCGTAGCCTGCAGCAGCACAGGCTCTAGGAACTGTGCCCCACAGCAGGCACACTTGGGACCCCAGGTCGGTTTGTCACCTGGGAATTCACACTGGTCACAAGCACATCTTATGCACCCCTCTCCATCCACCCAGGCCACCCGGTATTTTATGGGTAACACAACATGGTTAAAGTCCATACCACCAGTCAGGTTCAATTTCTTTTGTAGACACGGGCACACCAGAAAGGATATTTTCCCCCCTTTGTATCGCCAGGCTCCATACAACTGCGGGTGTGCTTCTCTGCATTCTGTACTGTCTTTAGTATGAACAGCGGTTGCTGATCGCTGTTCACTGCGCTTGCTCCCCCTGGTGGACTGTAAAGGAGGGGCATGCTCTATAATGGAGTGGTTCTGGCTCTGCGCTGAGTCACTCACATCACCGGGGAGGGGCTCTGAGTCCGTCACAGTCCCTGAGGGCGCGGCTCCAGCTTTCGCGCCAAACTTCCCCGCAGGGTGGGGTTTTTCCTTTGGCGCCAATCCCGGCCAACTTTCTGCAAACTGCAAAGTTGCAAGACTTTCTGCAGCATGCCCACGCGGTGTCCCGGGAACGCGGGAACCGCCATTTTGGTAAGGATTGTCCTTTTTCCCATTTGAGGCAACGTCTGGCTGTTTGTCAATTGGGGTATAACAAAGTCCATTTCGTTCCTCCCATCGGATAACACTGTCATGCTCATTATTCTCAGGGGTATCATCCCGAGAACAAAAACATGATAAACACGGCTCAGCCACGGCTTTAGCACCACTCCATAGCAGGCTCACAAAAGTCGCTTCTGTAGCTTGCTCTTCACCCGCACACACGCCATGTGCGCTCTCTCCATCGGCCTCCGTCCGCCATTTTGGACCTTCCGCACCGCGCGGATCCTCCATTCTTGCGGCCGCCATTGGATTACTGTGTTCGTTCTGATCGTACATGGAGCTCCTCTCTGCGGGGCAGCTGCCATACCGATACAACAAACATGCCTTGTGCACCACCTTGTGTACCTAACATAGTTCTGACTCGTGTTTGCACTACCTCAGGCTAGGCTCACTCTTTCTGTGTCTACTGTATCTCCTTCCTCCAATCTGTGCTCCCTTCGGTAAGTGATCTGGAATGGAGACTAGAGTACTCTGGCTCTTCCATGCAGTACTTGGGCGTCTACCTCCTGTTGGCTAGCCTAGTGCAGATCCTCTCCAGAATTCCTGACCACGTTAACAGGCTATCCCTTCAGGCATCCTACCCCTAGCGCTACCTCAAGGTGACTAGGACAGCTATAGCCCCCGGCTCCAGACTCACTAACCCCTTAGGTCAGTCTAGGGCGTGCTTTGCGAGGTTTTTCGTTCTCCTGACTACCCCTAGATTTTCCCTTTCCAGCACAGAGTGGCAGCAGACACTCTCCCTGTTTCCTAGTGTGCCTAGCAAAAGCCTGTCCTGTTGACAGGTATCTCAGCAGCGCCTCCAATTGTAACGGGTTTTCCCCCCCCCCAATCTCACATTGGCCCGGGTAATCTAACCAGTCCCCATTACGTGTTCGTGTCTGGTGGTGCACCTGTAGGCAACAGGGCTCCTGAGTCTCCCGCTTGATGGTATTAGGGGATGTCATCCAGACAGGCAGCTGAGGTAGTGTGTGCGAGTCCAACTTACTTCATGTGCAGCGCCTCCACCTCATCAGGATCTGTGCTTCCGCAGGGAGATGGTCCTGGTGAGGAACTCCTTCTTGGTGGTGCCATCCACTGCTGAGTAACTTCACACTCACACAGTGGAGGTATATTCGAACAGGGCATCTTTATTGATGGTTGGTATGGGCAAGCTGCCCCTCACAGATAACAGCTCAGCCACTCATCTCCTTGTAGCATTCCATTAGGAAGGTCCCTTCTCTAATAGATCTGCTTTCCACCTCTACTCTCAGAGAGATTCTCCAGCTTCTCTGGCTGCTGTCAGCTCCTCTCTTGAGCTGCTTTGTCTCTCTCAGCTCCTCTAACTCTGCTGCGTATGCTCACTGACTCACAGCTAGCAGGAGACACTGCAACAATGTTGCAGACCTTCACGTGCCTCTCAGTGAACAGAGCAGCACAACAACAGGAAACTGAACTTCTAACTTTAGGCAGTGCTGTGTCTTATATCACCCCCCGGAGAACAAACATGCCCTGTATCCTAAGTGGGAACACACTGCATGTTGTCACTTCCTTTGGGGACATATGACACCCCACCAGGGTGTGAGGGGAAACCTCATGATTGTTGCTGGCACTCCTGCACACTTACCAGGGTTACTGCCAACATGAGAAAGAGATATGTACACCAATCTTAGACCTGGCTACACCTCACAGCACTAACAGCCGTGACTCTGACAAGGCAGCACTCTAACACTAAGGGCAGCGTCCCTATCTTGGGCCTCCCTCAGTACTTACCCATTAATCTAGTGGGGAGTTGGGGCCTACCTGGGGTGTGGGTACCTACAGTATATGGGGCAGGAGCTGCACTCGCTCCCCCCCCTTCCTTCCCTCACAGCTCCCTGACTCCAACTTGCAAACCTGAGTGACAGGGTCCCTTAACCTAGGGCAGTCTCTGGCAACACTCACTCTCATGGGGTATTTAGCTACCTCGGGCCCTGGGGGTGCTGGCCTAGTACAGGGAGTTCCTGACTCCTGTACCCTACCTCCTTCCCTGGGCTGCTCCGGTCTCTGACTGACAAAACCCTGTCTGCACACAACATTGTTGCAACTCTGCAGCATGAGAATCTGCCAGCTCTATTGGCTTCAATGCTGTCTGTGACAAGGGTGAAAGTGCAGTCCCCAGAGGCTGCTAGGAATTGTAGTTCTTGGTACAGCTCTTTTCTATGGGGACCGCGTGCGCGATCTTTACTGCGCATGGGCGAAGCTCGCGCCACAACCAAGAGGGCGGTGCCCGCCGGGAGCAGTTGCCGTCCCCTTCCCCCACTGCCACATGGGTAAGGCAGAGGGCAAAGGAAGATCAGGGGAACAGGGGGTGACCCCCTTACATAATATTTTCCACTTCTGAAACATCGCATCTAAAGAAATGTCACATTCTGTGCAAATAAACAAACAGTACAAACAGCACACACCGATGAAATCGTTTTTGATTCTCAAACAAAATTAACATAGCATAAGGGGAGATCATGCATCAAAACCACACAATGATATAAGCGGCCAATAACAAGCACAATCATTATTTTTTAAATGTTTATGATTATATATATAACCCCTGATGAAGTCGCCAATATCGTTGCGACGAAACACGTAGGGTTATACATTAGGACTGTTCACCGAGTCTGTGAGAACGAGCACACGGATTTATTTATTTATAAAATGTTTTACCAGGAAGTAATACATTGAGAGTTACCTCCCGTTTTCAAGTATGTCCTGGGTATAGAGTTAAGATGACATGTAGCACATGGTTACAAATACATAGATACATAAATGAACAGGGTATACGTTATACACAAGACATTGAATGTACAGTTAGAGATAATATATATTATAGGCATATGTAACAGTTACAGACCAGATTAAAATGTGAGACCGCTTTAATTTTGAAAGAATTTAGACTGGTGGCGGCTGTCCGGTAGACTGTTCCAGTTTTCGGGTGCAAGGTAAGAGAAGGAGGAGCAGCAGGATACTTTGTTGATAGCAGCTGTGGAACCACGGGAGGTACTACGATTGTGCCAGTGGACTATTGTGTGGACGCACATCTCTGGAGCGCACCCGGATCCAGAAGCGGATACATGTCACATGCCTCCAACCTCGAGGTTCCAGCTGTCTACCGGTGGATCATACAGAATATATCCTTTAATAGATTCAATGCGCTTGTTCTACCTACTTTTGTGAGTGTCCTGATTTTATATTGCTTTTATTAAAACCTTTAACCGATTTACCCTATGGAGCCCGCTCTGACCTTTTTTGTTTTATAGAGTATCAGTGAAGGTGGTTGTTCCTATGGATAGCTGCTCTGATCATCCAGCATTTTTATCTACATTTTTTTTGTCCCTTGGCATTTTTGAATCCTTGTGTTTCTGTGTTCTCACCATCCCTCACTCATTGTCCACCCTTCCTTGTCCTATATGGTTGTTTGTTTGCTGGTTTTGTGTTGTTTGTTTCTCTAGGGCTTTACAACGCCTAGTCACTTGTGATCACATATACCTTGACCCGCCCATAGTTTTTTGCCTTCCTTCCTTTCCCCCTCCTCCTCCCACATTCATCACCCTCCCTCCTCCCCCTTCTTTTCCTCTTTTGTCTCTCCTCCCAATGTAGGTCCATTATCTTTGGTCATTATATATATTAGGATACACATATATCCATTCATCATTATGGTGCTGTAATTATTTTTGTAATTATTGTTGTAACGCTTGTGCTCCCATGCACAAGCCAAAACAAGGAGGGGGACCCGATAGCGAAGTGGAAAAGCCGCAGGAGACATAAAATAGGAGAAAGTTGCCGCACAGCTGGGGAGCGGTGCATGCGTGAGAGAAGCGCGGCGCGTCCGGAGGAGTGGAGCCAGGCTCAGTGGCACAGCTGAGCCAGATGCACATGCGCGCATGCTCTGTTAGCAGAGCTGAGATGCGCGCACTCTCAGGCACCAGCGCAGTGGTGTGAGATGCCACAGGTAAGAAGAGCCGGTAGAGCAGAGTCAAAAGCACAAGGTTACAATGGTCGGTTGCTTCCTGGAGGACGTCCAACCTCCTTAAAGGCATAGTGCCAGTAGCTGAAGAGAAAAGCAATACTAAATTAAAAGTAAGGGTTCTTTAGTTAAATGCTTTGGCCAAAGTATTTTCAGCCTGCTACCACATCAAGGTAAACCCTAATCAGCAGGTCCTACACTACCCGCAGCAGTAAACTATACCTCAGTAATATAAAGAGTAATGTCCCAGTCTTCCGGAAAGCCAAAGGAGAGCAAGTAGAGGTCCCAGTGGAAATCCAGGCAGGACACAGCATGCGGTGACACAAACAGGAGGCATAGAGTACTGGAGTAGTACTTTGCATGAGACAGGGCAGATAGTAACTGCCTGTTATTTAAGGAGCAGCAGCTGTTGGTAATGAGAGTGAGAGTGAGGCTTACTTCCTCTCAGGAGGAGGAGGGCATGATTTGACAGAAAGCAAGATGGCATCACTTGCTTCAGTATGCTTGAAGTCACTTCCTGTTGGTGAGATAAGGCAGGTGGAAGAGCAGAGGCGCGGCCTCTGCGGAAGCAGGGAAGGGATCAAGACACAAACAAGGATTAGAAAGTCTTGACTGCAGCTCGAGAGCGGCGCACGCGTCATGTGTACGCGACGCATGCAAGAGATGTGCGCGACGCGACCTAGGGTGGGGCCGAGCTCCGTGACACACATAGAAGAACCGTGGGTGCGTGCATGCTCTGTAAGGAGATCAGGGATCTGAGATACGGCAGGGAGCGTGTTCCCCCGATTCCTTACAATTGTGATGCCCAAATCACGTTGCAGTCTCTTTTACTCCCAGATTAAGGCAGGAAATGTAGTATTTCTCTATGCAGGGTTTATTTACAAGGATACATTATACACTAACAGCCCCACCGTCCCATTAAGTAAAAATAAATCATAAAATAAATGCCTACTACTCTTAGGAGACTAACTATACCTGTATCTTTAGACCTTACTAACTGGATGGACAGCTAAGCTGGTTACCACCCCAAAACATGCCCTGGCATATGCAACAACATAATCTTCAGTACATTAATATGTTACTTATCTCCTCTTTCTGTTGGGGCTCCAGGTAGCTCCCTCTGGACTTCAGAGAACCCCTCTACTGTAATTCCAAGGCTATGGATCAGCTGTGCCCGCTTCAGTGTGGTCTCATATACTTCATTCTTAGGGGAGCTCAGCCCCATGAGAGCTCAGAGAATCTTTCCTCTGTAAGTCCAATGTTAAGGACAGGACATCCCTGCTTCAGCATGGTCTTGCGTCCTTCCTTCCTCTTCCTGGGATTAAGACCTACTCAGTCCCAACAGACTCCCCGACCACCATCCAGCAGGCCTAGGGGACTGTGCCAGCTTCCACAGCTGGGGAGAACTCTTCTCTGTCCCCTTTCTCTGGGAACAGCAGTTTCTCTCAGCATAGCAGCTCCCTGTGTCTTCCTTGTTCATTCAGCAGTTCATCCTGATTATCTGCAGCTGAACTAGCTACTCTGGGGTTAATTAACTCTCTGTATGCTGAAAAGTCCCATAGCTGCCCTATTCCAGCACCTAGAGACAGTGATTGTATCACTATATATATACAGGCGGTCCTCGGTTGTCCGACGCAATGCGTTACTCATAATGACGTCGGATAGCAAAGCGTCGTAAAGCGAAACCCGTTTTCCCATAGGAACACTGTTTAAATCAAACGTTCCGTTCCTGAAGGCATTTTTAATGCTAAAATACACAGAAAATGTTATTCAAGAAATAAGATATGCAGCACACACATAGATTATGATGGAAACATTATATTTATTGATTCCAGAAATGTAAAATAAAATTATAAAAATAAAACTATGCTGTATTCTGTACAGAAATGTATACCACGTTGCCATTTTTGCTGCACTTATCAACCCTGCCTATTTGACTCTTACATCTTGTAAGTAGTCAATTCATTAGAGCCAAGTCATTTGAAGGCTTTTTCCACGTTGCCATTTTTGCTGCACTTAAATTTATTTTTGTTTCCTCCCCATGCTCCCCGTGGATTTTGTGTGTTTTTCTGTACAGAAATGTACATGAGCAAAAAAAAACATCAATTATTGGAGGAAGATGATTGGGGGGGGGGGAACTTCAACAGACAACGGACTTTTTGGAGGTGATGTAGGTGGACTTGAAGGTTTCGGCCTCTTGAAGAATCTCTTCATTGAAGTCTGGACAGATCCTTCCCTTTTCTGCGTGTAGATCTCTCTATAGCAGCTGATTTGTTTAGACACCCCACGACTGACTGTTGAACTCCGTTCAATGTTAGGGTCATTGTCCTCAAATATTGCCAGTGCGCTATCAATGTGCTTGAATGCCGTAGCCAACATTTTTATTGACAATGATTTACGTGGCTGTGGCTGTGCCACATCAGCAGAATGGTGGGCCTCCTCTTCAGCAATTTTTTGCTCTTCTAATTGCATGAGGTCTTCATTGCTCAACTATTAGAATGTGAGGCGAGCAACTCCTCAATAGCCTCGGTTTCCACCTCCAAGTTGAGATCTCTGGCCATTTGCACAACAGTTTCTGTAACCTCTGCAACAGTCTCTGTAAGGCCTTGGACAGTAGACACAAAATCAGGGCACAAATTACGCCAAACTCCATTTAAATTGGATTGTTTCACCTCATTCCATGCCTCTCTGATGTTTCTTACTACATGGAGAATGTTGTAACCCTTCCAAAATTCTTTTAAGGTTGGGCCACCTTCCACATCAATTGCTCTGATGGCCTGGGCAAATGTTCACCTAAGATAGTAGGCCTTGAAGGAAGCGATAGCCCCCTGGTCCATCGGCTGTATCAATGAGGTGGTGTTGGGGGGCATGAACACCACCATGACGTTTGGATGATTGTCATACAGGTACACGGGATGGCCAGGAGCATTGTCCAGGAGCAGCAATGCTTTAAAATCGAGGTTCTGGTTCATGCAATATAATTGCACAGCTGGAATAAATTGATGCTGGAAACAGTCTTCAAAAAGGCTCCCTGTTACCCATGCCTTACGGTTGGACTTCCAAATCACTGGAAGTGTGTTCTTTGCATAACCCTTGAATGCCCTAGGGTTTTCTGCATGATAACCAAGCAAAGGTTTTTGCTTGAAATCACCTGCAGCATTTGATTCAAGCAGAAGAGTCAGCCTGTCCTTTGCAACTTTAAACCCAGCATTGATTTTTCCTCTTCTGCAATGTAGCTTCTACTGGGCATTTTCTTCCAGTAGAGCCCAGTCTCATCAACATTGAACACTTGACGTGCGCAATAGCCACCGTCCTCTATAATTTTGGCCAATGTAACAGGGAAGGTTTTAGCTGCCTCCTCATCAGCACTAGCAGCTTCACCGGTCACTTTAATGTTATGCAAGTTTGCCCTCTCTTTAAACCGCATAAACCAGCCCTTACTTGCAGTGAACGTTTCCTCAGTGGCCCCTTCTCCATGCTGTTGCTTAATGTCCTCATACAGACTCAAAGCATTGGCCTAAATTAAGGCTAAACTAATGGGCACATGACGCTGGGATTGATCTTCCAGCCATATGATGAGGAGTTTTTCTACCTCAGCAATATGCCCAGCACGTTGCCTTATTGTTGTACCTTGTATAGGTGCTGAGCCCTTGATCTGTTCCAGGATTCTTGCCTTGTCTTTGATTATTGTCACAATAGTTGTGCGAGGTATATCCAAGGCACGTCCAATTTCTGTGTTCGTCTCTCCTTTCTCAGAGCGCTTTATTATGTTTTGTTTGGTCTCCAAAGTAATAGATTTTCTATTCCTTTTTGGAGTAACAACACTTTGCTTTTTGCTTTTATCAGCCATGGTTTAGGGCCTAAAATACACCACCAAACCTTCACACAGACTGTTCAGAATGATTTCCCTAGCCTGCAGCCTTCTGATTGGACATTTGTAGCAATTTTTTAAAGCGTCGGATAAGCCGTTCGGGGGTCGTAAAACTGGCCATAGGGATGCATTGACTAGCGTCGGATAAGCCGTTCATCGTAAAACGAAACGTCGTAAAACTAGGACCGCCTGTATATATATATATATATATATATATATATATATATATTTATATAAAATAAAAAGATCACTTGTGAGCACATTCACATGTCTTAGGCAGGTCTGCAACCCTACCTTTCACCATTATCCACAGCATACAGTGCTTCCACTGCAGCAAGGAATTCTGGGAAATGACATGCAAATGAGCACACAATGTGTCACCTTTTGTCTGAAAAACCATTGTTACATGGAGCCCATATAAGCTAATGCTCGCTGCTAACACAGTTTTAAAGCACAACATGGGAATCAGATGCAAAGCCAGAGAAACCACTCACAGACATGTGATGGTAAACCCTACAGTCTTGAAAATGCAAAGCCAGCAGTCCAACCAACTTCACACTGATGATACCCATTAAGGTTGAAACATGTCTCGCTGCACGAGTGATCTGTAGAGTCAATCAGTGTCAGATCTCCCAGACCTGGGGGTACTGGCCTATATGTTAGGGGTGCTGGCACACCCGTTGGAGCTCATTAGATAGTGTGGATGTTCCAGGTCTGTGCTTCACAAAGGAACTTCGGTACCAGTTTAGTAGCAGGCTGCAGGAGATATCCTTTGCGGTGTCTCTCACCCACTCACACCCTGCTGCACAGCTGGGCACCCTCGTGCAATAGTCTCTCTGCTTAGCGCTGTGTAGTCTGGTCCTAATCGGCTGGGCTCTGCTGCATGCACTCGTCCAACTGTGCTGCCTCTCTCCAAGCAGCTCCCTAAACTCCTCCAGGGTCCTGCAGGAACTGACTCACTCTGTCATGGCTGTCCCACCTCTTAACCACCTCTCTCTGTCCCTCCTCACCCACCTTCCGAACTGGCCTACCAGGGTCACATGTCCTATACAGAGAAACCTGCTACGGGGCAGTATCCTGTGTTGCTTGCAGACAAAGGGGGTTTACACATATAACACATCTTCACAGCGCTTCACAATTACATTATAGCGCATGGTACACATCTCATAGGATTGTTCCAGTCAATTCCTGTCCAAATGAACTTACAATCTATGACTTTAGTGCCTGAGATAAAGGGACTTGACCAAGGTCACAAGGAGCTGACACCGGGAATTGGACCAGGTTCTTCTGATTCAACCTCGGTGTCTTTACTCACTGAGACACTCCCTCTCCATTCTTCTATTTAACCCACTCAGCCCTGGAATACGTGTCTTAAAAAAAGATATACAGTAAAAGATACTGGCCATAGCCTCTAGTCATCATTCATTTTAGATGCCAAACTTGTCTCTCCGTTTCCCTTTGGCAAACAACTTTGCAAACTGTAATTGATTATCCAGTCTCTCTCTTTTGTTGAAGCCATTGTGTGCAGTGATCTACAAGTTCATTTTTAAGACCTGTGACATTCACAGCCATTTGATAGAGACTAAAACTGTAGGAGTGTCACACTGTAACTCTATGTACATTGGCAGAATAAGCCAAGCATATGTTGGTGTACTTACACTAGCTCTTGCTCTCCCGTACCTTTAAATAACATTTCTGATTGCATGCAGAATGCTGCACAACTGGAGGCATTTGATTGGTGTAGAAAGCCATATATTATCGTTTTTTTCCCCCTCTAATTGCCTCTCTGTTATTTGGCCCTTGAAACACAATCCATTAATCACTTCTGCGTTGATAATACCACTGCTGAATTTCCTCCATTAAAACACCGAAGCCATTAGCATGGGAAACATAGCAACTATATGTGAGATGCAATAATTGTGCTGGATAATAGCCAGGGGTAAGTGGGAAATATGCAAGCTAAATACAGATGATAAAACTTTAAAGGCGCATAACGTGCTTGCAAAGTTGTCACATCCAACTTCTTGAAAACTATTCCGATGGGTCCGGAAACATATTGATTGAGCCAACTGTGCTGAAGCAGGGATATCCTGAAAACCTGGCCTGTTGGAGAGTCTTGAGGACTGCAGTTGAGAACACCTGCTGTAGACCACGAATCCACATAGGTGGTCTGCATATCAAAAAAAGCCACCTGATTCTGGGGAAGGACCCTGTGGTTCAGAAACCTACAACCAGTGTTAGATTTGCCATTAGGAGCGTTGGTCCCAGGACTAAGGCGGCAGATTTTGATGTCACAGACACAGTCCTCAGGCTCCGCCTCCCCCGAGCCTGGATTGGAAGAGATGTCTGAATGGGCGGGGCCTGCAAGCAACTGCACAGCATGGGAACAATGTATCAGTTCTCTCTGAGCTGCACTGTGCAGCTACTGGCTGTGTGACCTGTGTGAGGAGCGAGCAGGGAGAAGAGAGCAAGCTGCCTGTGTGACCACCGGTGTGAGGAGGGGTCAGGGAGAAGGGAGCAACTGTCTGTGTGACCTGTGTGAGGAGGGGGCAGGGAGAAGGGAGCACGCTGCCTGTGTGACCTGTGTGAGGAGCAAGCAGGGAGAAGAGAGCAAGCTGTCTGTGTGACCTGTGTGAGGAGCGAGCAGGGAGAAGAGAGCAAGCTGTCTGTGTGACCTGTGTGAGGAGCGGCAGGGAGAAGAGAGCATGCTGTCTGTGTGACCTGTGTGAGGAGGGGGAGGGAGAAGAGAGCAAGCTGCCTGTGTGACCTGTGTGAGGAGGGAGCAGGGAGAAGAGAGCAAACTACCTGTGTGACCTGTGTGAGGAGGGGGAGGGAGAAGAGAGCAAGCTGCCTGTGTGAGGAGGGAGCAGGGAGAAGAGAGCAAGCTGCCTGTGTGAGGAGGGAGCAGGGAGAAGAGAGCAAGCTGTCTGTGTGAGGAGGGGGCAGGGAGAAGAGAGCAAGCTGCCTGTGTGACCTGTGTGAGGAGGGGGCATGGAGAAGAGAGCACGCTGCCTGTGTGACCTGTGAGGAGGGAGCAGGGAGAAGAGAGCATGCTGCCGGTGTGACCTGTGAGGAGGGAGCAGGGAGTAGAGAGCAAGCTGCCTGTGTGAGGAGGGAGCAGTGAGAAGAGATCAAGCTGCCTGTGTGAGGAGGGGGCAGGGGGCAGGGAGTAAGCTGCCGGTGTGACCTGTGTGAGGAGGGGGCATGGATGGAGAGAGCACGCTGCCTGTGTGACCTGTGAGGAGGGGGCAGGGAGAAGAGAGCAAGCTGCCTGTGTGAGGAGGGAGCAGGGAGAAGAGAGCAAGCTACCTGTGTGAGGAGGGGGCAGGGAGAAGAGAGCAAGCTGCAAAGCTCCACTAAGGTGTGTGTTGCCATTTTATATGTGTGTTGCGTAGGATGAGGTGCCATTTTATGTGTGTTGCGCGGGAGGGGGTGCACTTTTGTGTGCGCGCTGCGTTGGGTGTGCCATATTGTGTGTGCTGCGCGGGGGGGGGTGATTACATTTGGTGTATTGAGGAGAGGGCCAGATGAAAAATTTAGGGGCGGCAAAAAGGAATGGGCCTAAGGGCGGCAAAATTGTAAATCCGCCACTACCTGCAATGCAGTTATTTCGGTCTTCTCCCCTGCTGCTGTCTAATGATTGGCTGACTAAGGCAGCGGTTATAGTGCCCGCGACGGCGACACGACGTCGCTCAAAACAAAACTATTGACTCCGTCGCCAGCGCTTATAATAAGCGCGACAGCGACGGAGCGGAATTTTTTTGGGTAGAGGGTTAAATTGGATTTTTCAGAGACTGGCGCCACATGTGACGTCATCCGTCGCGTCGGCGTCACCGGCACTATACGCGCGGCCTAAGCTACCCTTGCATAGAGATATATGGGTGGCTGTCTGTTATACACGGTGTGCACACTAAGGCTGCATCCATGGTGTGAGAGCGCGCGCTACTGTGCGCATGACGTGACGCGCGTCTTTACGTGCAGCGATCTGTGGCCAGAGTAGACGCGATGGGGAGGCGTGTTGGGGGTGTGTGGCCATGACATCACAAAGCTGGTTCACCCTCATTGGGCGTACCGCTCACGTCACCTGGCCGTCGCACGAAAAAAAACAGTTCATTTTGCCTCCAAATTTCACGCGCATTTGAGCTCCAACGGGCAGGCGCGGTAGCACGCTCTAAAGACAGCCTTTAGAGGCTCGGAACTCCTGCAAGTAGATACACGGTGCCTCTTAGGGTGAACACCCTGGGCTATTCCTGCCGTTGAAGGCCCACAAGACATTTTGCGCTGCAATGTACATCATGTGACTGCGGTACTGATAGTACTGAAGGAACAGACCTCCCTGGAAGAACTAAATTACAAGCGCTAAAACCACACATTTATTCAAACCTCATGTTTATGTGTAGCACTGCTTCCCCCACCCCTCCCTTTCTGGGAGATTTTGCCTATGCTACAGGTCCGTGTGGTGCTGGTTACCTGTGAGGGTCCAGGCGAGATGAGCTTCCGCAATGTTGTTGGGAAACAGGACAGGATTTTGGGGATCCTCAGGTTCTCTTCATCTGTGTCAGCGCCTCCAGTCACAGTAGCCTCCTGCAGAGCTGCAGACAATCCCCGCCATGACAGTCTTTTCCCCCATACCTCTGCCCAATAGACTGCTGCTTAGGCAGAATTATATAAAAAGGATCTTTATTGGTGCAGCCACTGCAGGTGGTATCACAGCATTTGATTCATAGTGGAGAATGGGTCCCAGACCCCTGGATGGTGCTGGCCAGCAGATAATATTGAGGCCTTGTGCTCCTGCACAGATCTTGAGCTCACTCAGCCCCAGGAGGGGCAGAGGTGGACTCCTCTCCTTTCCCCGGCTGGGAAGGACCTCTACTGACTCTATAATTTTTAGTGCATCATCCCTAATGGCGAAATGGAGGGCACAGGGTCTGCATCACGATTGGCTGCACACAGACCCAGTGTCACCACCTCTCCTGCCACTCAGGGAGGCTGCATGAGAGGGGGTAAACCCCACAGGGTAGCCTGTCACTGTCTGTAGCTATCAGAATGTGACAGGAAGGCAGAAAGATAGTCTTGACCTGCCATGGCTATATATGCATATTTGAAAGGCACAGTTTCACAGACTGTTCACTAAAGAAGGGATGCAGCCATGAGATGTGTCCGGGGAAGGCTTGGATAAGGACAGTACACCCCGACTTTTTTTTATATGCAATAATGTGGGGTTTTAATAAATTCATCTCAACATGGAGCAGTTTGGCTTTGTTCTATGTCTTCTGGTTTAGGGATTGATTAAGCAGCATTCTGCACTGCGAGAACGCACGCTAACAAAGTGACAGGCGGGAGCAGAGAACAAGGTATCTTCCTTCCTTTCAAGGACTGAACCAAGGTTGCCAGCCAGCTGTTTTATTTATTCTGTTATCCTTTCCTCACTAAGAAAATAAACCTCTTCGTGACATTTTTTAACATTAAAGTAACGCTGAAACTGCGACGTTCGTCTAAAGACTGGTAACCGCATCCCAACTCCCAATGGTAGTGGACACTTGTGATATTTATGCTTTGCGTGGGTCAATAAACGCTCATGTGAGATGTTTCTTCCGTCCACCCCACTGACCTCTCACGCGCTCTCACCTCCCACCATCACCTGGTGGGTGTGAGCAGCAAAAAAAGAAAAATACAGTAATTTTGATACTGTACATCCCATGTTAATGCTGGGCCAATTAACCTTTTCACTAACCACTCCCACAGTTCAAAAGTGAATACAAAAAGGTCTTTATACATTGTTACTAAATTACAACATGAAACGGCTTCTATTAGTATCATGATAATATCATGAAATATTATGTATTTTAATCAATCTGGTGCTTCTATGGGGTTAATGTAGCTACAGTTTGATTCTAAAAATACAATCTATTGGGCTTATGATAGGCCAAGACTCTGGGTCTTTGCAGACCTACAAAGGATGACATAATTGGGGTGGGGGGGCTTATCAGTAAAAGTGACATGCCTTGCTTAGAAGGCAATAAACAATTGCTAGACCCCTGGGCTGTCAGCCTCAAAGGAAATTAACATTCCTGAGACACCCCCTGTGCATCACAGAGAGAGGTGACACAGGGCATCGCTTAGTCAAAGGAGTTTACGTTGCATGATATTCTCATGTTTAATAATCTACTGTACATAATGAGAGGTACATATTCGGCATCGTGGCATAAAGACAAATCAAACCGTACCCCACACTGCATGGTAAGAGGTGGGTAAGAGGTGCCACGAACAGATAGCCATTTTTCACTTAAATTTAGGAGCAAGACAGTCATAATTAGTCTCTTTACCTCTGTCACAATTGCCTGGATCTATTGATATGAGTTACGTATGTCCTAGTGTTAGAGAAAGGAAGTTATGAGTGCGTTTATATATCCAGGCACATTTTATACGTCTTTTTGGAGCAAGGTTTTTTTCCAAGTCGTAAAAACACCAACCTAGCAGCTGATTTAGGACAGGGTGGGCTTATGTTGTTTCAATGGGGACAAAATAATACATAAGTCTTAACAAGGTGTTCCAGGCTCACAGGTACGGACCGCACCAGCAACACATGGTAGCAGCATGATCTCACTCAGGGTGGGGGAACAGAGCATAGTGCTACAAGCGCATAGTTGTTTTTCTATAATAAACAGGGACCTGAGACCCTGGCAGATATATTAATTTACATATTTTACATAATGGGTGCTGGAAGCGTATAGATATGATTGCAATTGAGTAAGAGGTTAATATGAACTAATTGAAAGTATCTTGCGGAGGAGAAATGTGAGTTGACTAGAGTAGCCGTGTGTATTAACCCTGTTTGCATATCTAAATCACTTGTGTGCTGTTCGTTACAGATGGTATATGGGGATGGATTGAGGGGAGATATTGATCATTTGAGGGACCTTTGTGAAGCAGTAAAGTGGGACAGCTGGAGAGCTGTGTATTACAGTTCTTGAAGATGGAAATCGCGCTCGTCTGGGATCCTAAGGGAGATTCCTCTGGAAGGTCTCCTCTCCCGCTGCTCCCTCTCCCTCCGGTGATCAGCCGGCCAGATACAGTCCAAAATGCAAAAAAGAGAAATGGGAGGTGGAGCGCAGAGAAAGAAAAAACCAGGGTGAGATAGGTTCAATTTATTACAACAACAGAAGCACAGAATTACTTACAATTAGTAAAACAGCAGCATGTAGATACTCCCACAGGAATCTGATCTGCAACTATTTGGTTACCCCCGTCCTGCAACACACTGCTTCAGTCACACAGGGTCCCTGACCCGGAACCGGAAGTGTAGTGACCGAGCAAAAGGCGGGCTCTCTCTAGCCGTGGCAAGGGCTACAGCAATAGCAACAGCCACTCAAGACTCACGGGGGAATACCAGCAAAAAACAGAAAATAGGGAGATTCTACTGTGCTAAAGATGCACTCCTACCCAGGAGTGCAACATAAAAGTATTGAAACAACCCTCTACGCGTTTCGCGCAGTATAGCGCTTCGTCAGGAGGTATTAGGGTATTGCAGGAGGTGGTCTTATATAGGTCACCACCTAATTAACCACCACAAAATACATGTGTCAAAACCTACTTTTAAAATACTTCCCAATGGTGAATGTGACTAAAAGACATATAATATACATATAAAAACACTGAACATACTTGCACATAAAAATAAATGCAATAATACCTAATATGAACTCTACAAATACATGTCTACCTATACTCATACCAATAATCCAATTAATAATAAAGATTTGATTAGATAGCTACCCATTTTTAATCCCTAATGTTACATATTGTGTACTTGTACAGTTTGACCCTTTGCTAGCATACATCTCCTAAAAGTACATAGCAATAGTAAAATAGATTTAAAATAAAATTAAAATCTATTAACCTATTTAGATGTGGAATTTTAGATTTTAATTTTATTTTAAAACTATTTTACTATTGCTATGTACTTTTAGGAGATGTATGCTAGCAAAGGGTCAAACTGTACAAGTACACAATTACAGCAGCACGTGGAGGCGAATGAGTATACTCATTACATGCTTTTACCCTTTATTTGTTTGTGAGTGTATTTTTGTTGGACCTAATCGATTGTATTAAAAGTGTTTTTTTCATATTGCACTAGGATCGGGCGCTTTCTTTTTTTGTTGTTCGCAGATTCCTGGGAGGTCGTTGGTCCTTGTGGAGAGCTGCCAGATCCTATTTTTGAATCCCTTTCCCTTTTCTCATTTTTCATTTTTTCATTTTTTCTTTTTATTTTTATTTTAATTTTTATTTTTATATATATATTTTTTCTTTCACAGAAAATTATATTCATTATATTATTATATTACTTATTTTATGTATTTGTATTAGTGATTTAGGGTTTTAGCTATTTTAGTTTATTTTATACAGGTCCACAATTACACTCATTTATTTTAGTTTAGCATGTATAGAAATTACCAGTAATAATTCAGCTATTCTATTAGAAATTAATTTATGTATAGTCAATCAATTATACTAATCAATACTGTTTATTAACTACATTTAGATCTCTATTACCTGTTGAGCGCAGTCTTTTTTCTGTCTATATATATATATATATATATATATATATATATATATATATATATATATATATATATATAAAGGTATTTTGATATGACAGCTACTTTCTTTAAAGCTGCAGTTCAAGCAATATCCTACGTGTGTTCTTTTTTTTAATAAATCAGTTCTGTACTATGAGAAAATACCTTATCTGTAGCATTTAAAAATAAATAAAATAAAATAAATTAAAAATAAACAATTTTACAGACATTTTGAATGTATTCTAATGTAACAAGCATTTTGTTCCTATAGCAACCATTTGCGAAGTCACATCCCCTTCCCCTTCTGTAACAGCCTCACCTTTTTGAGCCCTGCCCTCTCTCTAGCAGTCAACCAATGGAATCTTGTGCCTGTCTGGTCACATGATCTTCACCACAGAACTTTGGCTGTCAGCGCAGCAGCAGAGGACCCAAGATGCATTTAGTGATCCCCCCGAGCCCAATCTTCAGCGATCGATTACATGAGAAAGGATCGATCACCAACTTAGCTAATCACTTGTCAGTGTGTAGATTGTATTGATGCACATATTGAATGACATTTTTTTTTTTAAATGACAGCTTGAACTGCAGCTTTAATGAGGTTTCCTATACAAATATCAAGAAATTCGAAGTCAGGAAGGGCGTTTAGTGCGTTTTTGCAAAAAATGCGCTTAATGGGTTTTACCAGTGATATTTAAAAAGTCTCTCTTTAAAAATCCCAACTTTTTTAAACACACTAAAACAGCCCCAAAAAACAATAGGAATCTAGAAATTAGGGTAAACAAGACATTTAGTAGAGGATTTTATTTGTTTTTGCTGTTAAAATTGGATTATGCTTACAGTATGTACTACTTATATTAAGAGAAAGAATAAGATTATTTCTAATCAAAATGTTTTGTAATCAAGTGACCTTCTTAGGAGGCTGTATTGGTGGCTAAGTACTGTAGAGACTAAGGGAAAAAAATCACCTTGGAAAACCCCATCTTATTATTAATAGTTCTCTGTTAGAATTGCTCACCATTGTAATAACCCTCTTGAAAGGGGTTAGCATTTAGTTTGAATGCATTCCATGCTTTTTAAAAGTAATTGCATTTCTTCTGTGACTCCCAGGAAGGGACATATGTAATGCAGTGTGAGTTTTATTAATGGACTTAACCCTTTCACAGCATGAACACCAAGTAATGACGGAGTGGCCCAAAGTAAAACATTTACACATACCCAGAGAATGTGTCAATTCTCCCTGCTGGCACTTCCTACGTCAGCTGGGCAGAGGGTTTTAAATGGCTCAATACTACGGTGGGTTTAAATTAGAGATGGGATAAAACGGTCAAAGTTCGGTTCCCGAAATCCCACTGATTATTTTGCCAAAATCCATTCGACACCAAAATTCGCATGCATTTCATACTGGAATATCCAGGCGGATTCATTCAAATTCACCGTTGACTGCAATCCGGGCGGATATTTACATTCCCCAGACAGAGAGAGAGACACAGAGAGAGACACAGATGACAGAGAGATAGAGAGACTCAGAGGCACAGAGAGAGAGAGACAGACAGAGAGAGAGAGACCTTTCTAATCCGACTTAATTCTCTCTTTATAAATATAACTTAATAATATATTAATAATATAACTTTTTTACTCCATTAGGTTAATACATCACGGATACATTGCATTTCATTAATGTATCCTTTATTTTGCAGCTCTGAGAGGTCCTTTCTCATGTTTTTATTGTATATATTAAAAGTGACTTTGTCCAGGTCATTATAAAATCTCTAAGTGGTATTTTTCCCACGTGGAGTATTTAGCAGGATTCCTCCTCTAAAGGATTGCCTTCTCTCTCTCTCTTCATATTCTAATAGAAATGAAAGAAAACATACATTTAAAAATAAGGTGAAGTACAGCTGTGACAGTGGGCAGCCATCAGCTGGTTTAGCTCACACTGCTGGAGCAGTGGCCTAGAAAAGCAGTAGATGTGGGTTCTGGTCCTGTTGGGTCTGACATGATTCTAGTCATTAGGTTGGTGCTTTAGGCTTATTATTATCTTTATATAGTTGTTATGAAAATCTTTTCAGAAAGTGTGGGACGGGACACATTTAAATATAGTTAGCATATCTCTCAGGTGTGCCCCCTAATTTATTTTGAGGGCACAATTGGTGACGGCTAATAAAATTAAAAAGATTGCTCTCTTGCTCAAATAAATTCACAATTGCGGATTTTCCATATTTAGAGTAATCAGCAGATCAAAAGGAACCGCCTGATCCGAGGTGGATCCAAGTTCGCAAAAACAATTTGCCCATCTCTAGTTTTAATGCCAGTTAATGTAACTATTGTTCTTAGGAGCATTTAACATTAAAAAATAAATAGGTACCTCCTTCAATAACTACATTTCTGTCTGTTTGCTTTTTAACGGTAACACACACCTTGGGTTTAATAGATTATTGATGTAGTAACTGTGCATGTTCATAATGAACCAAAGTCACCTCTCTGATTTTTAGCACAGACGCATCACTGGGAAACCGGATGTCCTGGCAAATCATTAGTTTGCTTTTATATCTGGAGTGGCCAACGCCAGTGCTCATGGGTCACCAAAAGGTCCGGTTTTCAGGATATCCTTGCGTCAGCACAGGTGGCTCAATCAGTGGCTCAGCTGAAGCATGGATGTCCTGAAAACCTGACCTGTTGGTGGCCAATGAGAACTGGAGTTGGCCGCCCCTGGTTTACGTGAATATCATACGTGTACTTTGTTTTTTTTGTATCCAAACTACCAGTGGTCAGGATGGGAACACAGCCAAAGGTCAGCATGGGAACACAGCCAGAGGTCAGCATGGTAACACAGCCAGAGGTCAGCATCGGAACACAGTCAGTGGTCAGCATGGCAACACATCCAGAGGTCAGCATGGGAACACAGCCAGAGGTCAGCATGGGAACACAGTCAGTGGTCAGCATGGCAACACATCCAGAGGTCAGCATGGGAACACAGCCAGAGGTCAGCATGGGAACACAGCCAGAGGTCAGCATGGGAACACAGCCAGAGGTCCGCATGGGAACACAGCGAGAGGTCAGCATGGGAACACAGTCAGTGGTCAGCATGGGAACACTGCCAGAGGTCAGCATGGGAACACAGTTAGTGGTCAGCATGGGAACACAGTCAGTGGTCAGTATGGGAACACAGTCAGTGGTCAGCATGGTAACACAGCCAGAGGTCAGCATCGAAACACAGTCAGTGGTCAGCATGGCAACACATCCAGAGGTCAGCATGGGAACACAGCCAGAGGTCAGCATGGGAACACAGTCAGTGGTCAGCATGGCAACACATCCAGAGGTCAGCATGGGAACACAGCCAGAGGTCCGCATGGGAACACAGCCAGAGGTCAGCATGGGAACACAGTCAGTGGTCAGCATGGGAAAACAGCCAGAGGTCAGCATGGGAACACAATCAGTGGTCAGCATGGGAACACAGTCAGTGGTCAGCATGGGAACACAGCCATAGGTCAGCATGGGAACACAGTCAGTGGTCAGCATGGGAACACGGTCAGTGGTGCTGTTCTTTAAAACCTTATGTATATACAATACAGTAAGAAGAAAACATTTGACCAAACAGAACAGCTGCCTTTGTTGTGTTAAATTATGTCTGATCTAAATTGGAAGTGATCTAAAACCCTATAAGTGGCTGCATAGGGGTTTTTTTATCCGTCTATCACTTTTAATTGAACTTGATTTCTAACAAACCGGGATCCATTTGTATGTGTCTGTGCGTAATACCCTATATTACACTGTAGAAATACAGTGTACTATGTACTGCAGGGGTGCTCAAACTTGGGGGGCACAAGATTTTTTTGGGTGGGGGGTTAGATGCCCTGCACTCTTCCCAAATGCATTTAGATTAAATGCCGGGGGACCGCGTGAGGCCTCTGTAACTCACTTACCACGAGTCAGGCGACACGTCACCGTGTCAACGCGGCAACAAATTATGCTGCGGGGTCATGTGACATGACGTCACATAACCCCTCTGACGCCGGCACACAGGTAAGGGGGGTGGGGGTGCGAGCGCGAGCACTGTGGGAGAGCAGGCAGGCGGGAGCACTACCAGAAGTTGGCACACCCCTTCATTACTGTATTAAATTTGTCTTTATTTCCTAAATGCAATCTGGAAGTAATATACTTAACACTTAATTTAAAGTCTTTGTTCTCACTGACAATACACAGAAGAAGAAGAAAAAAACAATATTAATAGTGTGTACGGCTTGTCGGAGATAAAAGCAGATCAGTTCCTTTTAACTGCAATTTAAAATTGCATTACGAAATCATGATGAAGCTCATATATAAATTACTAAGCAGCATCATTACACGAGAAGCTAAATCATCGACATGATGAATGTGGTTTATTGCACCCTATTTAGATTTGCAGAATTATAATGCACAGCCTTGCTAATCCTCCTTATCCAGAGGAACCTGTGAAATGTTTTACCCTTCTTCAGTGGTGCAGCGAGAAGGGAGGTGTCGGAGGAAAAGTGGAGATCTATAATTCATAAACTTGAACATGATGACACTTTGGGGCTTTGAAGGTTTACAGGCACTTATTAGGTTTACGTTAACCCCTTCATGACGTCCTGCCATGGGCATAGTATTCTGAACATTAACGAGCTTGTTCTATACCATCTGAAGCGGTCGATCAAGCCGTTTTAGGTCAACATTCCCCATTGACTTCAATGGAGAATTTCAGTTGTAAATAGCCTGATCACCTGTTTCAATGGATATAGAATAAGCCCATAAATACTACCAGCTTAGTGTATGGAGTTTTGCCATCACGGAAAATTGTACATCTGGAAAATATAACTTTTTTGCCTATATGCATGGTTGATTGTAAAACCCTAACATGCCCTAACACTGACGTGTTCTAACCCTAACATGCCTAAACCCAAACTCCAGTCCTCAAGAACCCCCAACAGTTTGAGTTTTAAAGGATGTCCCTGCTTCAGCACAGGTGGTTCAATTCAACAGTTGGCCCCCTGCACTCAGGCAGGGGCGCCATGGTGGGTATGAGCCCCTCCCTTCCCCCTCTCTGCTTTCCGGCATTGCCTCCCTCTGCTCCACTCCTCCCCACCAGCGGCTGTGGGGTTAAGCCCGGGGAGGAGCAGCTGGTTATGCAAGGAGGAGGCAGGCTATATGGAGTAGGTATGGTTCCAGCTCCATGCTTCCCGCAGAGTGAGACCCCTCGCTACCGGGGAGAGAACAATGCTCTGTTTTTGGAGAGTGTACTCTCCTAGCTGGCGGGCGTGTCCCACCCTAACTTCCCATTGTCCCACCACACTATCCCTGGCCATACACCACCCCCAGTCCGTTAACTCACCGTGTGTCTGCTACTTGCCTGCCATTGTTACTAGCCCAGACACACGATGAATCACGCACTTAAATACATTACAACACAGAAACTCAAGCCTTTTATTTCATGGTTTTGGGAGCCATTGTGGTCTTGCTGCGATGGCACAATAAACCCAGCAGTGGGTAGGCATCTTAATGAAAGAGGGCAGCAAGCTGGCTTAATATTTTTTATAGCTTGCCATGTGCCTGTGCCGTCACTCACAACGTTTTTTTGCAGATTTCCCTCATATTTCGCGTTATTGCGACAGTAAACATACTGTAGACCAGGATAAAGTGAAAATAAACCTAAATACAACATTTTTGGTGGATTACTGCGAAATTTTAAGACCTGCCAAAAGTTGAGAAAATGTCAGTATATAAAGTGGGACCTGATGCCGTTTCCTGTGTTGGACTTTTCATTCTTGCCAATGGTTTTGCGAAATATATGAAGACCTGGATAATAATTTTATATTCTAATCAAGCTGTGGTGAGGGCGCAACCATGGGAGGGAGAGCAGATAGAGGCGGGGTGAGCAGGATCGGTGTGAGCTCTGCATGCCTGACGTCAGGTCGCCACTAGTAGGACCATATGCCCACAGCCAAGGCCACGTAGGGTCTGGCCGCAAATTTGGAGAGTGGCTGGTTTCACACATCTTATTTTATCGTTTCATTTTTGCAGTTTTTGCTTTTTCCCAAGTTCCCTTAGGGGGGAACGTCCCTTCCCTTTGTTTTTTATCCCTATCTGTTCCCTAAAACCATTAAAGTTTTTAGTACACAAATTTCACATGAGAGATACATCAGAGACACAACATTGGAAATGACTAGCAAGCGCCATTGAAGTTAGTATGTATGTCTTTATTTATATCGCACAGGAAAGACGATCCAGGGCTCCACGAATTTTTAGCAAAAGAATTTATTCATAATACACAATGTTTCGGCCTCACTTAGGCCTTTGTCAAGTAACTGGTAATGATTACCAGTCACTCATTACCAGTCACATGACAAAGGCCTAAGTGAGGCCGAAACGTTGTTTATTATGAATAAATTATTTTGCTAAAAACCGTGGAGCCCTGGATCATCTTTCCTGTTGCTGTATACTTGGATTGCTGCAGATAGGCCATCTTTGAACCAGGAGGTCCGGCATTGTGCGCAAGTATCGCATTTTTTGCATTTATTTGCACTGTTTTGGTGTGCTACATACCCACATACCTTTTTATTTATATCGCGCCACAAATGTACATAGCGCTTCACAGCAGTAATACACGTGACAATCATATAAATAACAAATAATACAAATTACATATCATGGGAATAACAGGTCATGGGAATAAGTGCTTGAGACATAAAAGTAACATTTCGGAGGAAGAGTCCCTGCTCCGAAGAGCTTACAATCCTTGAATGTTAAAGGTCTCAACAGCAATGGTAAACGTAGATTGGCCCTAAAAGAAATTAGGAACTTTGAAACCAGATATTTTTTTTTTTGCAAGAGATGCATTTTGATTCTCGGGAACCCCCAAACACCTTTAGCGGGGCATACCCCACAGCATTTTACTCTTCTCTTACTAGCAAAAAAAGAGGGGTTGCGATACAGATTAAACGGGACATTCCGTTCCAGGCATTGGAGGTTAAGAGAGATCAAGGGGGGAGTGGCTCACGGGCTTCTTTCAGGCCAACATATCACGTTGGTGAATATACTGTATACACACCTAACGAGGGACAATTTGATTTTTTAAGGGAAACACTGGAATCTATGGCAGATAGCCAAGAGCAACTGCTGATATTGGGGGGTGATTTTAATATGTGTACCAGATCTGGATGTGGATAAGTCCAACCACTCAGAGTAATCACACTCTGCGCTGACAAATAGTGTAGCCAAGAAATTTAGACTGCTACTTAAAGAATATGGTTTGTGGGATGTCTTGTGTAGCTCACATAGAGGTCAGAGGGACTACTCTTTTTAGTCACCCCACACAATTCGTACTCCAGAATTGACAATATATTTGTATCCCTGGGTATTTTGGAGGTATAGGTCCACTCAGATATAGGGTCTATCACATGGTCAGACCACGCCCCGGTGGCGATCCTGTTCGATCCCCCATTTGCTAGGACTAAATCATTCCATTGGGGGATGAACGATTTATTACTGAATTACCCAGAGATTAACTCAGAAATTGGAGAGTCACTCAAAAATTATTTTCTTATCAACAATGGCTCTGTAGAATAAACATCGACACTTTGGGAGGCACATAAGGCCACCATCAGAGGACGGCTCATCTCAATAGCACCACACAGAAAGAGAATAAAAATAGAAAGATACAAAAAAGTAACAAAAAAAAAATTGTAAAATTAGAACAAAAAAAAAACCATCGAAGAAAATTTATAAAATCCTGAAGCAGGCAAGGGGTGGGGGACTTAGGAGGGTGTAATTAGAGGATGTAGAGAGAGCCCTTGAATGAACTAAGCAAACGTATTATGATAAAGGAGATAAGGCGGACCGTTTATTGGCTAATAAGGGAGAGGGAGTGGCTCAGTGAGTAAAAGACACTGACTGGCACTGAGAGTTTGAAGCAGGAGAGCCTGGTTCAATTCCCGGTGTTGGCTCCTTGTGACCTTGGGCAAGTCACTTTATCTCCCTATGCCTCAGGCACCAAAATCATAGATTGAGAGCTCCACAGGGCAGGGACCTCTGCCTGCAAAATGTCTCTGTAAAGTGCTACGTATAACTAGCAGCGGTATACAAAAACATGCTATTATTATTATTATTATTATTAATAAACTTAGACGGATCAGGTCGAGAGCATTAGCCCTGCTATTAGGTTAAAAGGGGGAGAAGTGACTTACAACCATTCAAAGATAGCAGAGGAATTTGCAAAATTTTATACGGATCTCTACGACCTCAACAATTCAACTCCAAATGTTAAAATTCCGGACCTGACCCAGATTGAGGCCTATTTTAGAGATTGTAACCTCCCAAAACTGTCAGAGGTTTAAATGCAAAAATAACTGGGTTAGAGTTAGTAAGGGCAGTTAGCTCATTGAAGCCAAAGGCACTGGGCCCAGATGGTTTCTCAAATTTGTACTATAAAAATGTTATAGGCATCCTAGGACCCTGTTTACTAGATTAATTCAATGACTTTCTCAGCGGAAAACAAATCCCCCCCCACAGATGACGAAAGCCAATACAGTGGTGATCCCTAAAGAGGGTAAGGACCCCATATGTTGCGGTAGCTACAGACCAATCTCATTGCTCAATTTGGATCTGAAAATTTATAGTAAAATCCTGGCTAACAGGTTGAACCCAATACTGCCTAGATTAATTCACTATGACCAGGTAGGCTTTGTAAGCGAACGCCAGGCGTCTGATAACACAAGGAAAACTATTAATGTGATAGATCAGATAAGATAAGACAAAAGCGGTGCTGTTGAGCCTGGATGCGGAGAAGGCGTTTGATAGGATAAAATGGGATTTTCTAGATAAGACACTGGAGGCATTTGGATATTCTGTTTTTTTTCTTACAAGGGGTCCGGGCCTTCTACCAGATGCCAATGGCCACTCTGAAGATCCCAGGGGGGAGAGGAATCTGATAACAATTAAAAATGGGACCAGACAGGGGTGCCCCCTCTCTTCTCTTCTCTTTGCCTTGACAATCGAACCCCTTCCGACCGCAATCAGAGCTTCCCCAAATATACAAGGGAAAAATATAAACGATGAGTGTTACAAACTATCACTTTTTGCGGATTATATTATCCTTACTATAGCTAACCCATTGACATCTCTCCCGAATTTACAATCTGCTCTGCGGAGGTATGGGGAGATGTCTGGGTATAAAGTTAATGTGCGAAAATCGGAAGCGATAAATTTAACCTTAATGGAAAAGGAGGTTGAGGTTCTTGAACGACATTTTGACTATAGGTGGGTAAAGACCCATCTGAAGTATTTGGGGATATACCTTACTAGGGAATATAACTCATTATAAAAATATAACTATCCCAAACTTTTTTCTAAGATTAGAAAGGGTTTACAAACTTGGAATTCTCACAATATCTCCTGGATAAGGTGTATATCTGCGGTTAAGATGCATATCCTCTCCAGACTTCTATATTATTTCCAAACATTACCAATATCTGTCCCACAGCAAAAAAGAAATATAAGGTTATGTCAACTCCATGTAGACACCCCTGTTCAGTAATCCAGGGTTTTTGCCAGGTTTTTAGGGTCGGGACTTTGAAACCTAGAGACATAGAGGAATTCTAGAGATGAGAGATTTAATAGAAAAAGATAAATTGATGTCGTTTGAGGAATTGAAGAGAAAATATTGTTTATATCGGACAGAGAAGTTTAAATATACTCAGGTCCGACTTTTTGTGCGCCAGGGTTTCTATGGGGAGGAATTCCCTAAATATACACGATTCGAAGATTTATGCTAAACAAAAAAATATTAAAAAGGTCTGATCTCATCCCTGTACCAAGGCTTAATCCCCCAAATGGAATCCCCGGACCATACATAGATTGACCAGTGGGCTCTGGTTTTCAAATCCGAAATAACAAGAGAGGATTGTGAAGATATATGGGATAATGTGGGTAAAACCTCTATATGCACAGCATTTTGTTACGCTGGTATAACACTCCCAAAAGGTTAAAGCAAATGTTTCCGGAGGTGACCGATAGATGTTGGAGGAGATGCGGACAGATAGGGGACTTGGCACATATATAGTGGTTTGGCCCAGTAAAAGACATACTGGAGGACAGTTTTGAAATTAATAGAAGATGTGACGTGTATCAAGGTTCCGCTACACCCAATTTTAATCATCCTGTCTAAGCCTATGGAAGATGCAAATCATTACACAGCTAAATTAATTTTACTTATATTAACGGCGACTACTGTAGGTGCGCGGTTGCACCAGCGCTGAAAAAACACTGCCGCCTTCCAGAAGAGAGGTAATTAGAAGGGATAGCGATGTACAATTAATGGAGAGACTCACCTCATTTTTGAATCACACCACAAGGAAGTTTGATACAGTCTGGGATCCCTGGGATATTGGATAGGGGCAAGACCCCAATAGGATAGAGGATCTGGGAGTGATGAGTGTAGGATAAGTCGTTGTTAAAATGTCGTTGATAAAATGTTATAAAATGTGGTATGATATGTAATGTGATTGTTGTCGATTGTAAGAATTCTGCTACAAAATGGTTGTTCCCCTCTCCTCCCTCCTCTCTTTTTTTCTCCCCTTCCCATTTATGTTTGAAAATCTTAATCAAAATATAAATTAACTAGCTTATATACCTGGCGTTGCCCGGGATGTAAATCCGTAATAGGTAGTATTATGTATAAATAGGGGAACAATAGGATGACTATTTGGTGGAAAGGTTGTATAATGATGTTGAAAAGAAACATGGAAGAAAATCTAATACGATGGTGTTTAAAAATGGTTTATTGTAAACACACCACAGTACAATGTATATTTTGGTGACATAAGTGATGTAAAAATGTGAGGTGTGTGTCCCGCTAGGGTGTGAGCGGGTGTGAGGCGTCGGGTGGGTGTTCAGTACGGGTAGCGGGTGGGTAGTGAGTGATGGCTTTGGGTGGAGCTACCGCTAGGGTATGAGTGGGTGTGAGGCAGCGGGTTTCTGGTGAGTGCCGGCGGCGGCTGGTCAGTTATGTCGGTGGTAGGGGTGTGAGTGCGGCCGGTGGGTGTGAGTCGGGAGGCACCGCGTGGGTGGTGAGTGGGTGTGGCGGCTGGTCAGGGATGTCGGTGCATAGGGGCGGGAGGCGGCAGGTGTGTGTTGAGTGCGGCGGGTGGGTGAGAGGCGGCAGATGTCTGTTGAGTGCAGGCGGCGGCTGTGGGGCGCAGGGGTGTTAGGCAGTGAGTGTGTGAAAGACAGAGGTGGGAGGCAGCGTGAGTGCGGGTGGCAGAAGTGCGGGTGGCAGAAGTGCGGCCGGCGGGTGGGGGAAAGGCAGGAGGGCGAAGGGAGTGTAGGAGGCGAGTGGGTGAAAGACAGAGGCGGTGTGCGGCGTGTGGGTGAAAGGCAAAGGCGGGAGGGCGGGCGGCGGGTGAAAGGCAGAGGCGGGAGGGCAGGCGGTGGGTGAAAGGCAAAGGCTGGAGAGCGAGAGGCGGGTGAAAGGCAGAGGCGGGAGGGCAGGAGGTGGGTTAAAGGCAGAGGCGGGAGGCGGGTAAAAGGTAGAGACGGGAGGAGGGTGAAAGGCAGAGGCGGGCAGGCAGGGGCAGGGAAGGCAAGGGTTGGGGGGGAAGGCAGGGGTTGGGGGGGAAGCCGGGGGTTGGGGGTGAAGGCAGGGGTTGGGGGGGAAGGCAGGGGTTGGGGGGGAAGGCAGGTGTTGTGGGGGGAAGGCAGGTGTTGTGGGGGGAAGGCAGGGATTGGGGGGGGAGGCGGGGCTTGGGGGGGAAGGTGGGGGTTGGGTAGGGGAAAGGCAGGGGCGGGGAGGAAAGGCAGGGGTGGGGGGGAAAGGCTAGGGTGGGGGGAAGGCAGGTGCGGGGGGAAAGGCAGGGGGGAAAGGCAGGAGGGGGGAAGGCAGGAGCAGGAACGGCAGGGGGGGAAAGCAGGGGGGGGATAGGCAGGGGGAAAGCAAGGGGGGGAAACAGGGGGGGAATGGCAGGGGTAGGGGGGAAGGCAGGGGGGAAAGGTGGGGGGGAAAGGCAGGGGGGAAGGCAGGTGGGGAAAATTAGGGGGGAAAAGGCAGGGGGGGGAAAGGCAGGGGGGAAAGGCAGGGAGGGAAAGGCAGGGGCGGGGAGAAAGGCAGGGGCAGGGGCGGGGGGACAGTCAGGGGCAGGGGGGAAAGGCAGGGGCGGCGGTGTGGGGGGGGGAAAGGTGGGTGCAGGGGGAAAGGCAGGGGGGAGGAAAGACAGGAGGGGGGAAGGCAGGAGGGGGAAAGGCAGGGGGAAGGCAGGGGTGGGGAGGAAAGGCAGGGGCGGGGGAAAGGCGGGGCAGCGGTGGGGGGGGGGAGGCATTGAAAGGCAGGGGCGGCGGTGGGGGTTGGGAAAGGCAGGGGCGGCGGTGGGGGTTGGAAAGGTAGGGGCGGCGGTGGGGGGGGAAATGCATGGGCGGCGGTGGGGGGGGAAAGGTAGGGGTGGCAAGGCAGGGGAGGGGAAGTCAGGGGTGCCAGGGGGAGGGGGAAGGGCGGGTGTCACTGTGTCTGTCACTGTGTCTGTCACTGTGTGTGTCACTGTGTGTGTCAGTGTGTCTGTCACTGTGTGTGTCACTGTGTGTGTCTGTCACTGTGTGTGTGTCACTGTGTCTGTCGCTGTGTCTGTCACTGTGTGTCAGTCAGTGTGTGTGTGTGTGTCACTGTGTGTGTCGGGGGGAGGCAAAAAAGCAGCTTTGGGGGGCAAAAACAGAGCTGGGGTGGGAGGCAAAAACGGAGCTGTGGGTAGGCAAAAATGGAGCTGGGGGAGGCAAAAACGGAGCTGGGGGAGGCAAAAACGGAGCTGGGGAGAGGAAAAAATGGAGATGGGTGGGGTAAAAAATGGAGCTGGAGGGATCAAAAACAGAGCTGGAGGGGTCAAAAACGGAGCTGGGGTGTCAAAAACGGAGCTGGGGGTCAAAAACGGAGGTGAGGGGGCAAAACGGAGCTGGGGGGGGCAAAACGGAGCTGGGGGGGGCAAATACTCACACGTCTCAGTTAAGCCTCCCCCCCCCCCAGCAGCAGCAACAGCCGGCAGCACCAGGGAGCATTTCGTCACCTCAGGCAGCAGCAGCAGCAGTGTGGCCGGGGGTTGGGGACCTCTGGGTTCGAGCGCACCGGCTAATGAGAGCCATGGGAGGGCAGGCGGACCGATGGACCAATCAAATGGTCGACAGAGACTCACAACCAAGATTTATATAGATATAGATAAAAAGAAAAATCAGAGCAAATTTGAAATGGTGTGTTTCTTTAACTAAAACTTTATCTTCCTTCAATGCCAAACCATCAGGGAACTGAAAAAAACAATTAAGAATCATCACCATAATAGTGCTAGTTAATTCATTGTAGGAACATGAAATTGTGCAGCACGTATGCTGAAAGCAGCCATTAGAAGTGTAGTTTGCATTAGTGTAAGCAGCAAACTATTTCTCCAAGGGTTTTGTCATCTATTTTTTCCCTTGCAAAAACACGGCTTAATTAGAGGCAAATAAGTAATGAAGTATCTGCCGTGTAATAGGCAGGTAATTTAAAATGTTGTTTAATTTTGAACCTGCTCTAATTTAGTTCAGTGAATACGTACAGTATGCCTGCAAGCAAATAAACTCTGTGAGCAGGCTCAGAATGGAAGATGTTCTGCATTCAGTCTTTCCGTGCCCGTGACATGAGATGACCTGTTGAAGTTGGGGTGTCTTGTGGAAGATCACTCCTGTGTTGAAAGTTCTTTTGTTTTTTTACAGTCCAGAGGAGTTGGGACTTCTCTGTACTGTTCTAAAGACAATGCAATCTTTTCCCTTTCATCATTCAAATATTACATCCAGATTTTACAGAACCAGGGCAACTGGGAAAACAATATAAATAAAGAATATTCATTGGGTGCTGTCACTGTAATATTACTAATAAGAACAGGACAGGGAACAACACCCATTCCATTCAAATGGAAGTTCAAGATAGTACAGGGGAGAATTACATAAATCAGAAGCTGAGCGACCTTCCGGTATGTCGCAATCGGAATAGGCAGCACGGCGCTCCAGTTCCATGGTAACCCTCAGATTAGTATTAATAACCTTTCTGTAGGCGCCTTACTTAAGCAAAAATAGCTTTTTACTTACCCACAGCTGACAGCTGTTCTTGGTGGAAAAATGCTTAAGTTCTTCCGAAACATCGGTGAGGGGAAGGGCCTAAGAGGAAGCAACGGGAATCCAGCATGGAGTAGTGGTCCGCCCAAAATGCAAAGAGAGAGGGAGAGCACGCTCACCTGCCTGACCGAAGATGAGCTGAGCCAAGCTGTGAGCATGGGACCAAGAAAGTACAGTATATTCAATATCAGAGAGTACTGTATCTCTCAGCCCAGGCCAAAAGTCTTACAAAATGAATAAAGGCTGGGCGACACTACAGAAAATATCTCCTCCGTTAAAAAACATTTGGCCGCTTTACAAAAAAAGCAACAACTCTCTGAGACAAAACTAGAGAACTTGGGGAACTGCTCCAGAAGGAGCAACTTATGTGCCTGGGTAATGTCAGGGGACATAAAGGGTGAGAAACTATCCACTTTATCTCGGGAGCTACCAAAATTCTTGGGCATGACAAAGACTTGCCTCTGAAAATTGAAAGCGCACATTATCTAGGCAAGGGGTGGCCAACTCCAGTCCTCAAGGGCCACCAACAGGATGTCACTGCTCCAGCACAGGTGGTTCAGTCAAAGACTGAGCTGCTTATTGAGCCATTTGTGCTGAAGCAGGGACATCCTTAATGCCTTGAATGTTGGTGACCCTTGAGGGCAGAAGTTGGCCACCCCTGGTGTATGCCATCAAAAGATCTGCCTGATGCAAGGCCAAGGGTGGTTATATTCGACTGCTTGAATTATAAGGACAAAGTCTTACATTTAAGTGTATATATAATTTATTTATGTATTTATTTTAAAGCCCAATCTGTAAAGCTAAAGACCACACACACCATTTTGTCAGGTTTCTGAGAGCTTGCTGGGTATCTGTGTGTTTGTTAATTTTGTACAGCTGGTCTCAGCTGTTTTGGAGGTTAGTGGCTCCTCCCACCCAGGGTCTAAATCTCACCCCTCCCCACTGTCCAAGTAAGCAGGTTTTCTTTTCATGCAGCGGGTTGCGACAGGTTCAATGCCAGGACCATCCTTCCTCTAATTATAGAGGTAAATAAGGATTTTAATCAGTTAGTGTTAGGACCTGCAATATTATGGTCATGCCTTGAAAGTGGCTCGCAGGCTTATACGCTTTGACCAAAGGATTAACTAAATTGCCCTTTTTCAAGAGATATATAGGTATTTCATTGTGTATTTTTGTCACATTGGATGTTGCCCTGGACTTCTTTGTTCTTGTTTTATACAATTAGCCACGCCCAGTAGCACTCCTTTTGACACTTATAAACATATATATATTTTGTGGTAATTTTGGGGGTTTCTGAGAGCTTGCTGGGTATCTGTGTTTATTAAACAAAAATACATGTGATGTTGTAATGGTGCCTTTCCCCGGTCTAAATGTCTTCGAAAATAAAGCCTGTATTTTACTGAGTCCAACATGGTTAATTTCAGCAGGAGTTAATTGACCAGTTTCCACCTGGCTCATCAAGCAGGTTTAAAAGCCTGTTGCACAGTGTGCCTGGGATCTCTAGCACATGCAGAGTTAGTGCTGCTAGAGAGATCCCAAGGGAAGAGAGACTGTGTTCCAGGCAGCATCGGTCCCTGGAACCCAACAAAGGGAACCCCCGTACACACCACCACAGACCCTGGACTGACATGCAGAGCACCCTACCTACAGGTAATTCTCTTTAGACTGTGTCAAAGGTTGGAAAGAGGCCTTGCCTTTTAGCTCTCAGATACGACTGCTGAATGTTAGTCAGTCCCATATATCGGGTTAGCTCTGGTCGTTGTTTTCTGCTCTAATTTTGTTTTGCTGATAGAAGCCGTTTTCTGTTTGTTTAAAGCTTCTGGGTAATAAAGCCTATGTTGTTTTCTCCTAAAACGTCTCCGGTGTTCTATCCTCTGCACACATGACCTACCGATGCCATAACATCTCCAATGATTAGAGTAGAGATTGTTTCTACAAACTATCAATACATTTGCTAACTTTAATAAGGGACTATTGGTTCTAAGAGGTGATTTTAATCATTATGACAAAATAACTAGACGACAGGAAAGGGCCAAAGGGAACAAGAAAGGAAATCAGAAGTAGGAACAGTTTATATAAAAAAAATCATCTAATTTATATTTGGAGAACCTTGAATCCCGAAGGCATGGAATACAAATGTCTCTCCAAATCCCACTTATCCTTCTCAAGAATTGACTATTTTTTAATCCATATCCGGGTGTTCTCTAGAACGAACTATAAATGAAGAGATAGAACCAATGGCATTATTTGACCGTGCACCCATATGGGTCAAGATTACATTGCATTCAAATGTGGGAGATTTCGGAAATTGGAGGGCCCTCTCATTACTTGTTGACTATTTCAGAAAGCTTCTCACGATGGTGGGAAAATGTTGAATTTAGCAATGGGCAACGAGTTGCTGAACTCTTTTGGCGTACAACTAAGGCAGTCATTACAGAAGACCTAACATTTCGTGTATCCAAAAGAAGAAAAGAGCTAACTGAAAATGACTAAAAGCATGTCACAATTATCTAGAAAATACCAGAAAATGAAAACCCATCTTTCTGAACAAATTAGCATCATGTCGTTAGAAAAGAAAAGAGTCTGAATTAATCGTACAAGGAAAGGAGGAAGCTAATATATATTTTCATAGGTTTAAATGTTATAGCTACGGAAACAAAATTAGCACGTTACTTAGCAACGTGATAAGAACTGATAAACCTCAAACACACATTACAATGGTAAAGCAATGCTTTACTTGCCACTTAAGTAGCCAAGGGGGGCAAGTAGTTTGTTCAAGTTAATAGTAACCCCTTTGATGCGTGTGGTGCACCTTGGTAGCCACAGTCATCAAATGGGTTGATGTATTTTCTACCTTAGGGTTATGTAATCAGTTATACTACATAACCTTGTGGTATAGATATATATATTATTACACTCCCCCTTAGAATTGTGATGCAAGAATTAACTCGTAATTGTATGTGATGTTAATTACTGCACCGCGACTCACTGTAAAAGAAGATATTGGGACAATTAAAAATGTAAAAATCAACACTTCTCTCAACCCAAGTGGTTATGCAGGAAAGTTTTTTTATAAAAAATTGTCTCAGAAGACTTAGCAGATGTGTATAACTCGCCTGGGGTGAGTGCATTTTGCCCGCTGTCGAGTCTTACCGGTGGTGCGGTGCGGCAGGTAGTGCGGTGTCTCCTGGCATTCTTCAGCGTCTCTCCCTCAAACTCCAGTGTCTCCCTATATAACAGGATGCTGCGTGACGTCATGACGTACACTCCCTGCTCTCCTACTCATCTCATCTGTCTCCTCCTTTCCTTGCTGTCTCCACTGCAATTAAAAATCCCCTTCCCAAGTGTTTCCTGGGTAAGTGAGAGGACGCTCATCAGACTATCACAGACAGGGGGCAGAGGAGTATGTGTATATATATATAGTGCAGAATAAATTTGTTCTTCAGTATTAGGTGATAACTTTTTTATTGGACTAACAATTTATGTCATACGACAAGCATTTGACAGTTCTCCTCTCTTCTGCAGGTCAAGCAATACTGATATACACAGGAATCTATGGCTAAAACAGTGTAGAGAGAAAAAAAACCCAGATATATACTGTAGATAAGGTAGGATGTTAAAAGTGTTTGAAGCCAGGGGAGGGTGACAAGGAAAGGTGTGGAGGGGGAGAGGGAGGGATGCTGTGGGGGGGGGGGGATAAAGTGTGGATAAGGATAGAGGCAAGCAGGATAATTACAAACAATTTTGATAGGGTGTGAGAAAACCCATGTCTGCATTAAGTCGTTTGGTTTTGGTGTCAAAGAGTCTTATCATTCTGAGTTCAAATGTTTTCCGTTCTTCGGTGCGTTTAAACATTCCATTGAGGATTTTGATTTTTAAATCATTTATGGAATGATCTGGCTTTGAGAAATGATGTCCCACAGGTGAGCAGTATCTTCCTTCTTCGTGATGGAGTATGGAGTGTCTGTGCATATTCATTCTGCCTTGTACTTTTTGGCTGGTTTCCCCAATGTAGCAACCTTGGTCACATTTGTTGCACTGAATCATATACACTATATTCCTGGATGTACAGCTGTATGATCCTTTAACATTGAGTGTTCCATGGTTGTGACTGGCTGTGGGATCTTGGCATATATGTTTGCACAGTTTGCAGCGTTTGTTGTTGCATGGTTTTGTGCCATTATCAGTGTCTTTAAGTTTGTTGTGAAGTTTTCTGCTGACTAACTTCTGTTTAAGCTTTGGTGGTTGCCGGAATGCAAGAATGGGAGGTTTGGGAAAGATTTATTTTAATGTCGCATTCTCTGCCAGCATGGGTTGCAGATCTTTGATTATTTTTCGTATACCCTCTAGGGTAGGGTTGTATGTGGCCACTATTGGCATGCGTGTGGTAGGTTCTTTCTGTCTGTATTGTAGCAGGTGTTCTCATGGGGCTTTTAGTGCAGATGTAATAGTTTTGGCAATGGTCTTTGGTTTGTATCCCTCTGTCTGAACGATTCGGTCAGGGTGTTGAGATGCCTGTTTCTGTCTTCAGTGTCAGAGCATATGCGGTGGTATCTTATAGCCTGGATGTGAATGATACCTTGTTTGGTATGTGTGGGATGGAAGCTGGAGTTGTGGAGGTTACTGCATCTGTCTGTTGGTTTCTTGTATACAGATGTGTGTAGTTTGCCATCTTTCAGTGTTACTGTTGTATCTAGAAAGTTTACTAGGTTTGCCGAATAATCCATTATGAGTTTAATTGATGGATGGAATGAGTTCAGGGACTCGTGGAATTGTTTTAGGTTTCCTTCACCCTGTGTCCATATTATAAAGAGGTCATCAATGTATCTGTATTATTTGTAGGGTTTGTGGTGACATGTAGTTAGGAATCTTTGCCATGAAAAGATTGGCATATTGCGGTGCCATCTTGGTACCCATTGCAGTCCCCATTAGTTGTAGGTACATTTCCTTGTTGAAGCTGAAGTAGTTCTGTGTGAGGATATATACATATATATATATATATATATATATATATATATATATATAAACCATACAATACCGTTTGAAGCACGAGATCAGGAGACAGCACTCTGGTAAGTTTGATCATGTGAAGAGAGAGAGGTGAATCCGGAGCGACAACACACAGCCCAATGACGTCAGGTGCCAGGTTTGAACATCAAAGCTTTATTAGCAACACACAGATGGAACAGCAGGCTGCAACACAGCCTCCTCCTCTACGCGTTTCAAGCTCTACTGGCGCTTCATCTAGGAGTAAGGAGGGTGCCTGCGAGCCCTATATTTAAAGCACAAACCCCGCGAACAGGGACTTAATTAAAATCGTAACCTCAAGTGAGAAAACGTATCTGTCTCTGTGGTTGCATAATGACATATAACAACCATATGAATTAAGCATAGCAGATAGTGTTCTAATTATCTTATTGTATATTAAAGAACCATTTCAAACAATCTCTTGATGATACTCATTAGCTGAAAACATTAATAAAAATGAAAATAAAAACATATAAAGTTTATAAATGTTGCAAAAATAGTTGGGTCTGTTGACACATGATCCTTCAATTTTGTACTTTATAATTATATGGTACTAGTAGAATAAGATCTTAAATGCATCACAAAACACAAAGAAGGAGGGAAAAGAAGAAGGGGAAGGGGGGGGGAGGAGGAAAGAAAATGGGGGGGAAGAGGGGAAGGGGAAAGGAAGAGGAAAAAGGAGGGGGGAGTGGGAGGGGAGGGAGGGGAAGGGGCAGAAAGAGCAGAAGTGTTCATAACATAATAAACGACATCATATTATAAAAATACATTGTCTAAATAAACTTTTGAAAAAATGCAATCATAAAAAACAGATTAAATCCCAATCTACATTCAGTCCTTTGGGCTGCAATGTGTTAAGAGTAAAAATCCAGTTTGCTTCTCTTTGGTGGAGGAATTTAATCCTATCACGACCCCGTAAGGGTAAGGCAATCTGTTCTATTGCCACACACTGGATTGACCTTGCAAAGCCCAATGGATATGAATTAAGATGTCTGGACACAGGATGTAACTGTAAGGAATCCACTCCTGGCTTTGATTATAGCTTTTGCAGACTTCTGCAGTTGCAAAAGTTTCCTCTGGCAATCAATGGCACATGTGCTGCTTCTCATTGCAGCTTCTGCCCTGTGCTACATCATTGGAGGAATACTCACACACACTCCTCCTGTGATTGGATCTCCGCCCTTTATATCCTGGGCGTTGGCACTGAAACAGTGCCGAGCATAATCTCCTACCTGGGACGTTACTGTCTCTGCCACAAACCGCCCCAGGCCTCTCTCCTAGCCTTCTTACCTTCCAAGTTCCTGAGTATCCAGAGGCCTGTTCTTTCTCCTGTGCTGAAGCGTGTTGCCAGCACCGGTACCTGCTGCATTCCCTCCTAGCAGTAGCTACCCTTCCTTTCCTGCGGCCTGCTGCTATCCCCTTGCAGTGGACTGCCTTGGACTTCTGCGCTGAAGCGTTGGTTCTCCCCGACACTGCCCTGCAGTGAACTTCGGTCAGCCTGCTGTCTCCTCCTGCTGAGATCGGCGTCATGGGCCGAGGCCGCTCCTCGCGCAGAAGCCACTCCCGCGCTCACGCTCCTAAGCTGAAGCGGGGAACTCCTGTCTGCTTGTTGCCGATTCCTTGCTACGACTACGACCACTCGGATGTCTTCTATCCTGACCCTGCTTCGGCCATCGATTGTCCTGTCTTCTCCTACCCCGACTTTGGCTTCAATAACGACGATGCTGCCTTCTCCAATCCTGACCCTGCGATGTACGACTACGAACTGCGCACTCCGGATCAGTCTGCGCGGACTAAGGTCGTGATAATGTAACCCCACCTCAGCCCCCGCGGTCCGGTCCCGGTTCGTGGCGAGCATCGGCGTAACAGTAACATGTCATGACTACGGATCAATCTGAGATGCACTAGGATCCTAACGTTAAGCATAAGACTTGTTAGGCCGACATACTGTTTAGTACAACGGCAAATCAGCAGATAGATCACAAAGTCAGAACGACATGAGATAAAAGAATGTATCTTAAATCTGCGTGTCCCATCTGCATTGGAGAAATGAGTAGCTTGCAACATGTTTGGACAGACTTTGCATCTTCCACATTTATATGAACCAATTAGTTTGGGAAAGAACGACCTAGCGGACTGAATAGGTTTAAGCACACTAGGCGACAGTTTATTGCCCAATGTAGGAGCCTTACGGAACACAATTCGTGGACCTGTACTAACGATTTTAGATAGAAGGGGGTCTAATGTCAAGGTACCCCAATGTTTATTGATGATACACTTGATGGCAGGGGCTTGGTCACTATATGTGGTCTTCACACATTCTCTGTACTTTCTCTCCAGCCCTGCACACTTTCAGTGTGTTTTCATTACCCAACACCAGCCTAACGAGCGCATGACAGTTACACATCTTTGGTAAGTTTGATCACAAGTTTTTGTATTGAAAAAGACACATAAATGGATATCAAAACAAAAACTTGTGATCAAACTTACCCGAGTGCTGTCTCCTGATCTCGTGGTTCAAACGGTATTGTATGGTTTATTATTGCTTTATGGGACAAGCACCCAATCTTCTCTACTTGCAAGTGGAGTGCCGGCTGCTTCTGTGGATTATATTTGCTAATGTTTATGTTCTTTTCATGTATGGCTAATGTATTTATCAGCTTTATTTAGACATTGGTGTGAATAATGTAATTTGTATTTAGTTACAGGTTATTTTTAATGGCTTCTTTCTGGTAGTTAGATTAGAATGATGGTGGTTACTTTCAATTAAAGGGCCTGGGGTATTAAAGATATTAAAGGTTAAAGGGCCTGGGGTATTAACCCCGGCTGTTTTTGTGGATTATATATATATACTGTATATATATATATATATACATACATACTGTATATATATATATATATATATATATATATATATATATATATATATATCTTTATTTATATAGCACTGCTGACAGTGTACTCAGCGCTTTACAAAGACAATACAGCAGAGGGAATTATATAATATAATAAGCGGAGAAAAGTCAAACAACAGGAAAGGAAATCCCTGCACTTTAGCGCTTACAATCTAAGTGGTATGTTGGGAGACTTACAGAGATGGCAGATGAGGGAATCAGTGCTGTAGATGGCAGTGCTTGGCCATTATGGGTGGTAGGAGTGACTGTGAGTGTGGGACAGTAGCCATGAGTTTAGGCTATTGGGATGCTTCTTTTGAGAGGTGAGTTTTATGGTTGCTTGGTATTAAACTGTATAGGTTAACACTATTAGCAGGTAAAGAGGTGGCAGGGAGGCGTGGGCGAGAGCAGGTGTGTAAATGGCTTGTATCCAAAGGAATCGTCTGTCCACTCAAGGTTGACCCCCACAGCTAGTAGCCAAATAAGATATAAGTGCAGAGCAGGAAAAAAGACCTTTTGAAGATGCGGTGTAAGGGCCACTTGCAGACTCGCTTCCCATGTGGGGCCAGCGGCCGCAATTGCAGCAGCCCACAGATGGAGCTCACACAGCTCACGAGAGTCCATCCCCTCTGTGTCTCCTGGTCTTGTGATACCTGAAAGTGTAATGACGTACTTCCTGCACGACCACGATCCAGAAGTAACAAAGAAAAAATGATCGATATCAGCGCTGCTCCTTGGGATGACAGACTCACCAGGTAGGTAATAAAATCAATTTATTAAATCTACATAAAACAGATACTAGAACATAACAAAAAAGGAGGTATTTTTTGTTATGTTCTAGTGTCTGTTTTATGTAGATTTAATAAATTGATTTTATTACCTACCTGGTGAGTCTGTCATCCCAAGGAACAACGCTGATATCGATCATTTTTTCTTTGTGTATATGGCTGGGTTCAGGATTCGGAGATATATCCCCAGCAGCAAGAAGGAGGAATAGAGAGACAGACAGAGAGAGAGAGAGAAGAGGTTTTGTGGGGGTGCTTTTTATTGAGGGGTGTAGAAGTTGTGTGGAAAGGTGTCTACATAGTGGTGCAGTGTATGGGCACATGCGTAGGTGGAGGGAAGGAGAGATGAAGAAATCTGGTTAGGAGATTGGGGAAGTTGTAGAGGACACAAACGTTTACAAAGGTGTGAGGGAACAGCAAACAGAAAAAGCAATAAGGATAGCACAATGAGATGCAGAGAGGGAGGTAGGAAGAGAGAGGTCACAGGTATTGGAGGAGATGAGGAGTAGGATGTGAAAGAGCAGGTGTTTAAATCAGGCCTAGGAGGGCAGTGTAGCACTAAAGGTTAAACAGAAGGTTAGAAAGTTAGTCTACAGTATATATGTGTAAAAATTGTTAGAGCATTTAGCAAATGAAAATATCACTTGTGAGCATAGTCACATGTCTCTGACAGTTCTGCCATTGTGCTGTGACCATTATCTCTTAGCATACCATGCTAGGAGAGAATGTGAAAAGCAGGGTTGCAGACCTGTCAAAGCATTTATAAAGCCAAGCTCTCACAGTTGTAAGGTTGCTGATGAAATTTGAAAGTTGAATTCTTGTATTCTTCCCCTCCAATGTGAACTCCACAGACACTTCATATGTGACACTTAATATGTTACACAGCCAATGTGCTGTCTCATTACACAGGATGTGCAGTCTTATTGGCTGTCCCTGGGTGAGTGACAGGCCGATCAGCCTATCACAGAGGGGGGGGGCCTCACTGGCTGTCCCTTGGTGAGCCTATCACAGAGGGATGTGCAGACATCCTTATATATATATATATATATATAAACAAAAATATTTCCCAAAGAGTTCAACTTCCCAGACCCAGAAATAAATTAAATAAACCTGATATTTTATAGATATATGCCTCAATTGAATGTGGAGTACAAAACCTTAACCAAGATTCTCGCCAAAAAATTACAGCCAATTTTACTTTACATCTTATCCTCTGATGAAACATTATATATATGGGAGAGGTACCAAGTAACCAATATTCGAAAGGTAATCTCAGTTATTCAATATTTAAAGATAAATGGAGGCTCTACATCTTTTCAGTTGGATATTATATGGAGAGAAAGCCTTTGATCTCATTGAATGACATCACCTTTTGAATTGACCTGGATACATTTTGAATTCCTGGTAACTTTGTATCAATACCCCAGAATCTCTACGATTATCCCAAAACAAAGATGGTACTGTAGCTAATGGTTTTTCCTCAGAACATTTCAACATTTAAAGGGGAACTAGATGGGCGTGCCTCCTGTCTCCCCTATTATTCGCTGCAGTCCTAGAACACTCAGCAGTAAAATTAAGATCTTCAGAAGCATACAAGGACCTGAAACTTGAGGGTAGTGAGATAAAATCATCCCAGACCTTGTGTTACTCTTTGCTTTTGATCATAACATTTCTATCCCAGTGATCTTTGAGACATTTTCTGGTAAGAAATTGAAATGACTGCCTATAGACACCTAAAGTACTTTTAAATTCAGCCCTGATGATAAAAACATTAAAGCTAACAAAAAACAATATAAAATATTTGGCATAAATATCTCTCCTGATATTTGAAATTGTATATGTTGAATTGTAAACCTATTATGATGAAGATGTACAACTTGATGGGATCCTGGAAAAGCCTGAATGTGTCTCCTAGGTAAAAGTATGGTAATAAGAGCAATAATATTTTCAAGGATTATATACACAATACAAATGTTACCACTTCTCTCAAAGATCTAAAACAATGTAATGACACAATTTAAATTTTATTCAGAACAGCTAAAAATACATCATCGGCAAAGACAAAATATGCGCCAAACTACATCTCCACTTTATTTCTAATATTATATAACTTTTTGCATTATTTTTTCTAATTCTTCCCATTTCTCTTTTTTTCTTTCACTGTGTACTAGTATGTGACACACACAGTACAAGTACAAGTCATATGCTTATGGCAAACAATAGCAAAGACCCCAAAGTCAAACTAAAAAGCTGAGGCTTCCGTCGCTCTCATTTAACGCTGATAACAATTACCCCTGCAATGCCAGGGAAGATACAATAATTTGGGGCAGATTAATAAAGCTCTGATACTGAGTGTCTCATCCTGATCCAGTGTTCACTGCCATTCGTGGTGCAGTACCGTACTGTGCTAAGCATCGAAGCTTGATGAATACCGGCGTTGAAATGCCTACAACATGGATGGGTCACTGGGTCTCAGCTACCTGCTGAGCATGGTAAAGTGCCGTAACTTACACGATCTGGTTATTGTGGTTCCTTTATATAGAAAAGGAAACAGATAGGAAAAAGCGCCTTGAAAAAGAGCTTACGCTCGAAACGCGTTGGTGGGGGGGCCCTGTACCCCATAATGTTGTTGTAACCCTTGCTGCAATCCATTAAATCATTTTTTTTTAATGGGCACACACTCTTTGGATGGTTTTTTTTTTCCCTGCTTTGCTGGTGCCTGCTTTTTCCTATCTGTTTCCTTTGCTAACATGCTGAAAAATCGGAAGCACACCCCCTGCTGTGGATAAAAGTCTGGACAATCTGGATCACACATCTCATCAAGAGTGAGTTATTTCATTCAATTTTGTCTCCATACCGATATATTATGCTGGGTCACTATATTGTGAGGTCCCTTACTACAGTGCCTGTGGGGACCATAGTCCACTAGTCGGTTTATCTTGGAGCTGTGAGTGTTATAAATGCCTGGGATTTAAATCATGTCCAACCACTGGGGAGTATACATGTGCAGGATTCTACAATCAAGTTTATTTTGAACCTATGGGTTGTCTATTGGAGCACCACACACCTACTACATTTCCTTTATATAGAACACTTTTTAAACTTTGTTTTATTATAGAGTTAGAAGAATCCAGATAACTAACAAGCCGCACAAACGCACACACTCTTTTCTTTGGATGAGTGGATGCTGGGGCAGGCTTCCTGATGTGGAATGGGCAAATACAGAATTCCCAAATGTTTGGAATAGATACGAGAGATACATGTTCAGAATGACGCCTGGACGCATGACTGCTCGCCCCACCCACAAAGGCACTTCCTTCCCAATACTCAGCCATGAACTTCTTTCCACTGCAATTACTTCTTCCTCTATTGTCTCTGTGTCTCTCCCACTTAGATACCTGGACAGGAATTCATTATCTTATATTGGGCCCTTATATTTCATGCACTTGTTGATTTCTTTGTCCATTTTTCTACCGTCTGTCTTGTGAAGCGCTGCATACACTGGAGGTGTGTAAATAAAAATATACTGTACACACATACTAAAGAAACCAAAAGTCAATATGTTATTCTGAATAAAGATCATAGGGGCATATAGTCTGGCAGAGTTTGTGATATATATATATATAACAGGAAGTGAAACAGGTAGACTACTGTAAGTGCACTCATATCCGACATCAGTTTCTATTGGGCTTCCCCATCCATCCACTATGTCACATCTGCTAGTTATAAATGGCACGTCTCTTTAAACTGCAATAATTGTTGACATTCAATCAGTCTTGTCAGCTATGCTGCTCATCCTTCTTCATCTATTCTGTTGTCAGAAAACTACTTACCTAATAATGAATCTGCCATGTCTGCGATGTAGAGATGCACAGCTGTGCCGTTGCAGAAGACAAATGTTACAGATTGGCGCGTAGCAAGTTACATATAGTTACATAGATAGGCAAAAAAAAGAAACAAAGTTCCAATGATCAGTGCTTCCAAATCTTGAACACAATGTAACAGTCTATTAACTGATGAGAATGTATCAACTTGCTTGAAGAAAAGGACTATCGTGGCATAATGGAGTCTGCAGTTACATACTTACATAGTTACAAAGTAGATGAGGTTGAAAAAAGATATCTGTCTATCAAGTTTAACCTATGCTAAATTTAGACGACAGATACTTTATCCTATATTTGTACTTACAGTATATTGGTCAGGAGGAAGGCAAACAAAAAAAACCCAGCAACACATTATCCAATGATATCCATAAGGGAAAAAATAAATTCCTTCCTGACTCCAAGAATTGGCAATCAGATTACTCCCTGGATCAATATCCTCCCCATGTTTACTTATTTGATAAGTATATCCCTGTCCACCTTTCCTTTCTAAAAAGATGCCCAACATTTTTTTAAAGATATCTATTGTAGCTGCCATCACAGTCTCCATGGGTAATGAATTCCACTATGTAACTACAATTACTGTACAGACCCATTTACTTTGTTGTTGGTGAAATCTCCTTTCCTGCAACCTTATGGGATGGCCCTGTGTGGTTTGTAATGTCCTTGGGATGAATAGTATATGATGTGGTGGATTTGGGTTCTGAGTTTACAGGGGCGGTGTGTGGTCATGTAATTGTCTTTTAGCACCCCCCAAAAAAACTGTTTCCTTTAGCTTTAATGCTAATCTCAATGCTCCAGTATGCCTGGATAATTAAAATCATCCATGATGAAAACATGACCTAGTTTAAATGCCTTCTCCATTTGCTAAATAATTTTGGCTTCCTCAATCTCACAGTCATTTGGTGGTTTATAGCATATCCTTACAAACATTTTCTTGGAACTTTTACCTAATTTCTATCTGCATGGTCTCTACATTTTCATCATTCCTTTCACAAACATCTTCCCTTATAATAGGTTTTTAATCCGATTTAACATACAAATATACTCCACTGCTAGAGACGGGCGAAACTGACAAAATCCGTTTAGCGGAATTTCCCGAGCTTTCCATTAAAAATCTGTTCCGCGGTGTAAAATCCGTCGGCAAATTGTTCCAGTTTCAATTTGTGCGGTTAATCCAAAACCACCATTGGATATAATGCTGATATCATTCTGCTCCCTTGTAGCTATTAATTGAAGCTCCTTCATTGTATCTGTCAGGCTTGCATTTAAGGTTTTTTCCAGTCTGTGCAATTGTTATCTGCTCCAATTGGATTTCGACGTTTTCTAGTATTATCTGTATTTAATATGGGTGCCTCCCTACTTGCCACTTCCCCCAACTCCACGAACCTTAGCTATTTCCCCATTCCTATCTGTTCTGTCAAGCTCATTACCTCTTTCTTGTTGCTGCATAACGCATACATAATGCATTATATAGTACAAAGAATGGAACATTATTGACTAAGTATGGTAGGGGCTACAGATGTAGTAGACGCTAAGGCCCAGACACAAACTGCTGTAACCAAAAAATGCTGGATTATCGTCCACAAAAGTGCTTTGAGGTCACTAAGAGTCCCAATGGGACTAGCATTACATGGATAGTACAGAGGGATATCCTGAACAGAAGAACGAGGAGGGCCCGGTCTCAGAATAGTTAAGCAACTAAGAGATATACCTCGCTCTGAGTACTAAGTCTGGGCATTCATGGAAGTGCATATAGCATCGATAATAATAATGAAATAAAGAGACATTACAGCGTTTTCTGATGTGGTGAGCGGTCCCCATGCCTGAAGACCCGAATTAAAGATCGCTGTATGACAAAAGTTCCTGGCACTACCTTCCTACCTCATCTCCCAGTCACCTGAATCCAGCGCCCTGCGTCAGGGTAACCCATACGGAGTAGCCATACATAACACCCCGATGTAATGTCCCTAGAAGTCGGGCAGGGAGGGTTACATACATTATATATAAAAAAAAGCAGAACATGCAAAATAAATGTAAAATACTTTTTAATCACAAAACCATTGATTGTCACAGTTGCTACCTAGGCCACAGTGACAAACGTTTGGCTGCTTTCAATTTTTTGGAGATTAGTTACAAGTTGAATTTCTTAAGAGTCTTTGAATGGGGCAGTGTTGGTCGACAAAGTGTTTTATTTCCCCTTATCCCTCCCTGTCCTAGTCAGAGAACCAAGATAGATAAGGGGGAGGGGGGACTGTACAAGCGCTCGCTGATCACACAAAAGGGAGCAGCAGGAAAGCAAAACACCCCGAAGTCTCACTTTAACAAAGTAAATGCCAAATACTTACAGTATGGGAGTCAGATTAAGGTAAAAAGGCATCAAACACGCAGAAGAGACGCCTGGAACATGTCAGTGGAATGAATTGACTTGGTAATGCACCGGAAGCCACGTCTGCATTAAAATCAAATACGAAGAGGTGTGTTTTAAGGTATTTGTGTTATAGTGCCGGCGTGCGCACGCACTAGCGCACGCACAGCCTGTCACACTCCTGCGGCCGCAGCGATTGGTGGTTACCCCTGCAGGAGATTGGGGAGGCGTGGCGGAGGCGGGGCTGACGCGTCACGAAGCTGGTTCGCCCTCATTGGCTGAACCGCTTCACGTGACGCTGACATCACGCGACTGCGCTTGAAAATACAACATGTATTGTCTTTTCAATTTGCCGCCGCGCCGTCACGCTCTATGTGCATTTTCATAGGAAGACAGGCAATTATCATTGGAGCGCGCACGTGAGCGCGGTCACCTGTACCATATCACCAGCCTAACCCATTCTCTGCCGCAGCAATTCATTGTCGTTCCCCCCCGGGAAGTGATCAGCCAGGGAAGCTCTTCATTACGACTGTGCCTGTGGATCTTGTTTTCAGAAGCACCATGGTTAAAGCGCCTGAGTACTTATTTCCAGTAGACTTTTCTCTGCGGCCATAAAACAGGCCGGACAGCGCTAAAATTACAAGTGACCTTGCGTGAGCCGTCTCCTGCTTTATTACCAGCTCTTGGCAGAGTGTCACAGATAAGCCTGTTATCAACAGACAAAGACAGAATATGTGATAGCTCGCCCTAGATACGAATGACCCAAGTTTGATATCAATTCTAATACAGCTTATTCCAATACTTGTAGGGTTTCTTTTTAACCAACGTCTCACTGGTGCAAAAGTGGGCACAAACAAAACGTGAAATATACCAATATATGAAATCCCACAGAAAGCAATTCTCTAATTTGTTTTGTAGGATATCTCCATAAATTATTTTAATTTGCATGACAAAGGATCGACTTGTAAAAACTGCAGCTGTTCAGAATATCCATTTTTTGATATATATTATGAAACAGCTGACATTTCTTTTTATGTTAAACCCATCACCTCTACTTTAACTTTGTTTGCACAAGTGTTTCTAAAAAACCCTGCAGAAAAATGAAAGAGGATAAACTCACCCATGAAGTCAGAAATGATCAGTTTTAGATTCACATCCAGATCTTGATGAGAAGGCTTGTACAGTATCTCATACTGGAAACTTTAACAACAATAAAACTAATATTAAAGTTTATCCAGAATGGACCATATTGAGAAACCTGGACAGAAGCAGGCTGAAGAAGGAAAAAAAAACATTAAAATGATTGTTTTGTTTCTTTGTATACCAGAAAATCAATAAGTACTATAGAAGTAAAAAAGCATTAGCATTATGTTTCTTCTTACACGGAAAATCAATAAAAACAATGGTAACAAAATCTTAAAATATAGTGTATTTTAAAGGGATATGGCTTCTGAAAATAGCACGAAACAGCTACGGGCAAAATGCGGTTTAATAAGAAGTTGCTTTTTAAAATCCTAACTGTTTTCTTCTTCTTCCCTGTGTGTCGTCGCGTACAATTTCATTTTAGCAACAACACAACAGGAAAACTAGTCATTAAATGCATTAACCTAACGCAGAAAATATAGCCGTCTAGTCCTGAGTTTGTTGCTGTTCTGTAAAAGATGGGCAACTCCAGTCCTCAAGGGCTACCAACAGGTCAGATTTTCAGGATATCCCTGCTTCAGCAGAGGTGGTTCACTCAGTGGCTCAGTCTTGGACTGAGCCACTGATTGACCAATTGTGCTGAAGCAGGGACGGATTGAGCACCTGTGTACTGGATACGGTTTTTTTTTTAAATGTGAATGCAAACTGACATTAACACCATGACTAATATAATTTCTGATGATTTTCCAAGAGGTAGGCAAATTTCTTGACAGTTTTGGGTTAGTTTGCATAGAGAGAATGCCTTTTCATGTCTACAAAATGTGGCTGATTCACAAACACTAGCAAATAATTCAACATTAACTTACATACTGACTTCAGCATCAATACATCCCTAGTATTTATAACAATTGTGTGTTTGACCGTCTGTAACAATAGTGTGTGTGACCGTCAGTTTATGTCTGTGTGTGTGTGTGTGTGTGTGTGTGTGTCTGTGTGTGACAGTGTGTGTGTCTGTATGTGTATCTCTGTGTGTGTGTTTATGTATGTGTGTATGTGTGTGACAGTGTGGGTGTGAGTGACAGTGTGTGACAGTGCGTGTGAGTAACAGTGTGTGTGTGACATTGTGTATGACTGTGTGAATGACAGTTTGTGTGTGTGTGTGTGTGTGTGTGACTGTGTGAGTGTGACAGTGTATGTGTATGACACAATGTGTGTGACTGTGGGCAGGGTGTGGGTTGGTGGGTGGTCTCGGCTCCGTGTCCACTTCTCTTCTGGTGCTGCTGTGCCCAAACATGACGCGCTGATGACTGCCATGCTCCAGAGGCGTCTGCGCATGCGCGTCGGAGACCGGGCAGAATATTCTTCAGTGCATGCGCAAAGGCCCACACGTGCTTGATCACGGCGATCGCCGCATCTGCGCATGTGCGAGCCGACAATGTCTGCGCATGCGCAAAGGCACGAGGACCCTGCTGTGTACATGCGCTTGTGCGTCAAACCAATGGCTACTGCGCATGGGCGCACCCACAATGACACGCACGGACGCCCTCTTTTGCCCACATCACGTCACTTCCGTGACCTTACTTCCGTCTCCAACGAAGGAAATTCACTCCTGCCGGCAAAGAAGTTTCACTTCAAAAAACAAAAATGAGTCTGAGGATGGGCCTTTTTCGGCTTTACCTTGTATTTTGTTCGGATTAGAACATACATTTGTTCTGAAGTTAGATTTGTCCATCTGAACAAAATGAAGATTTCGTGCCGATTAACCTGCCCATCATTAATGTGAGTGCTCGTCTCATGATAAGACTGAGGATTTATTCTGAACCATACGATCCCCAGTCCTCCCCTTCTTCTGGCCTGTAATGATATCATAGGCTCCTCTGCTTGCGTTTTACTCTAAAATCAGATGTCCCAGGGGCAGACTTCAGAAACATACCATTGCAAAAAAACCCTGTCGACCTACTGGAACCCCATTTATATAAAACAGTGCTGTTTACAAATCACTACGGATGTGTTTTATTTTGAAAAAAATCATAGATTGATTCACCTCCTACAGTATCCTTACACTCTCAAAACATGATCATATTGTGCTCCATGGATTTCACTCTTGTTTAAGCTATTTTTAGTTAATTCACTATAATATTCAGTTTTAATTTCTGTACTTCATCCTAAATTGACTCAGAAAACCATTATTGCACAAAAATATCTGCATCTTCATCACAAACCAGAAGACTTTAGAGATTCTTTTTCTAAGAGCTTGGAAATCCTGCATTTGTTTTCCACCCAAACACTTATGCTATCTCTAGGGACTAATAGCCATTAGTACTGATCCATTATGTGTTTCACTGAGTATCAAGGAAAAGCAGTAACCAGCAAGAATTTCAACAATTAAACATCAAGTCATGTATTTATAATTAGCGAAACACTTAAGTTGGTTGAATCTTCAGAATGTGATGCTTTCAGGAATAATACTCACTATGAAAATAGTTTGAAGTGCACATTTGCTGGCCACTGCCACGATCTCTCTCTCGTTTGTGGAATTTCACTGGTACGAATAAAATCATCGCTGCATATATATACACTGAGAGAGAGGCATATAAGTGATAATCCATTCTTTACTCTGAACAGTCATTGACCAATCATGCTCACTCTGCCATACCTAATTATGTACAGGCGATACCAAGGCATAGGCAGCATGGCCCATGCCCAACCTCCCCTGTTATGGAGCTGGACAGGGTCTCGTTGGGGTGAAGTTTCAGGGCTGTGCATGGAATTGGGAGGGGAAATGTAGGAAGTGGAAGCGCTTTGCCACTCACCTCGTGACTGCTGATCAACAGCCCCGCCCTACCTCCTTGTGTTAAATGGTTTATCACGCGTTTATGATGTGTAGCATTCTCTTGCAAGACTACTGGTTTTTGTAAAAGGGTTGAGTGCCTTAAAGGGGTTAGCTGATTGGGCTCCCTCAGGTTACTCCTCTCCCCACCATGTGATGTATGATGTCAATGTAAGGTTATATATAGCCCCTCCCCCTCCACCTTGTGTTCTATAAGCAGGTTCTTCAGACTTTTAACAGGGGTCCTCACTGTGAGTCTCGTTCATAGGTTTCTGTGTTTAGGAATATGTATTATCATATCATATGTCATCCTTTATTGTTTTCCAGTTAATAACGTGCCCTTTCTAATCTAGAGCCTGTTAGACGAACAGGAAACCTAAGTTTGTGGGAGAAAAATAAAAATTGTCTTGATCTCATATGGTGGCCCCAACCGCAGCCTGAGCGCCACTTTCCTGATAGAGTTATCCCTACTGCAGCCTGCGCTCACATGGAGCCTGCCCAGACAGCAGGCTGTAATCGCATGACAGCCTCCCTGGAAGCTGTTTCCACTCCCTGCTTTTCATTGGTTAATTAAGCCATGCACCTCCCCTGGAGAAGACTGGAAACTACCAGGGGGGTGAAGTCCAGAGAGTTACTATTTGCCACAAGTTTTTTTCAAGGTACACGGTGCCAATACTTGTGACGTGTTTTAGACGGCTGACAATAAAGCACCTTTTGTTTTATGAAAGTTCCTGGCGCCCATCTTTTTCTCCATACTTTCACCCGAGCCCAGCCTGCACCCACTTAGCACCCAGCACTCTGCGAAGGCCTGAGAGCCTGAACATTGTCATTGTACAAAACGAATCTGACGTGACCTCCTTTAGAGCCTGGTAAGAAAAGGATACAGATGTGTCGTCGTTATTTATATATGAAAAAGAAAATAAAAGAAAATATAGAAAGAAAGGAAGACTGTATATATAAAAAACGAAAGAAAGAAGAATTAAGGAGCAAAGGGAAAATTTATTTGGATTCATATGGGAGAGTTTTTTGTCAGAGCTTGGGGCTGTGCTGCTACCAGGTATCATATTTGGGGCATATGTATTGCCATGTTCTTAACCCTTTGAGTGTACCAGGACATGGATACTACGTGATGGGGACTGGCACCCCAGGGGTACCAAAAGCCCAAAATTACTCTGACAATCTCGTCCAGAACACATCAAACCCAGCTAACTTCTGGAAGGTTATCAACAATATATTCCAGCCTCCTAACCATCAACAACCAAGTAATATCACTAAGGGGGATATTACTCTGACAAACCCTACCGACATTGCAAATGCATTCAATGATTACTTTGTGGGGTGTGCTACTAACTTATTAGCAAAACGCAGCCCAAACCACAAACCTGAATCTCATCCTGGGAGTACCCCTATAGCCCCACCCCCTCCCAACATTGCCAACAATTTTCAATTTGGCCCAGTCTCTGAAGAGGAGATTATACAAGCGCTTCTCAAATTAAAACTAAGCAGCCAATGTGGACCTGACTTACTACAATCTAGGTTCCTACGACTTGGTGCCCCAGCAATTGCGAAACCAATTGCTTCCATAGTCAACTCTATCCTGTCTGCTGGCCATATCCCTAAGACCTGGAAAGCTGCCAGAGTTGTCCCAATCTTCAAAAGTAGGGACAAAAACACTGTCTCAAACTACAGACCAATCTCCCTTTTTCCAATCCTATCCAAAGTCATGGAAAAATGTGTCCACTCCCAATTAAGCGATTACTATAACAAGACAAATTTCCCTAGCCAATTCCAATCTGGCTTTCGCCCCAAAACACTCTACCGTAACTACCCTGCTAAAAGTTTGCAATGAAATCCAGTGTGGAATAGAACGGGGTCAACTCACTTGTGCAGTATTCCTAGATTTTGCAAAGGCTTTTGATACTGTTGATCATGCTATCCTGCTCAACAAACTCCAGAGCTCTGGAATAAGGAAGCATGCTTTAAACTGGTTTCAGTCCTACCTATCAGGTAGATCCCAACATGTGTCCATCTCTGGCTCTAACTCTAACCCCCTGCCTATCACCTGTGGCGTCCCACAAGGCTCTGTTCTGGGGCCCCTACTCTTCTCAGTGTTCAATAATGATCTCCCCACAGCTTGTCAGGTAGCCTCAATACACATGTATGCAGATGACACAATCCTATATGCACACAGCCATCGCCTCTCTGACCTTCAACACATACTTCAGTCTGACTTTTTGAGACTCGAAAACTGGATTTCCCAAAACAAACTGTTTTTAAACACTGACAAGACTGTAACAATGGTGTTTGGGACCAAGACTAAACTTTTAAAGCTTCCAGCGACTGAGCTCCAGATTACAACCAACACTAACACCACCCTAACTCCTGTTACTAGTTTTAAATACCTGGGCATATGGTTTGACTCCCACTTAACATTCGCGATGCACATTGATACCCTGACAACCAAGACCTATGCCAAACTAGGGGTACTTTAGAGGAACAAATCCTCCCTAAGTCTCCTGGTCAGAAAACGTATCGCACAGCAGATGCTAATGCCAAGTATTGACTATGGAGACATAGTATATGGCTCGGCACCTCAAACCCACCTTAGCAAACTTAACACCCTCTACAACTCAATTTGTCGTTTTGTTCTCCAATGCAACTATAACACACATCACTGCGAAATGCTTAAAGAACTAGATTGGTCATCACTCGAGTCTAGGCGCAAAGTTCACCTTTCCTGTCTTGCCTTCAAATTCTTTCTGGGCAAGCTACCCAGCTATCTGAACAAGCTCCTCACCCCTACCACACGCAGCACTTATCACCTGAGATCTGACTCCAAAAGACAGTTAATGGTCCCAAGGCTCAACAAAGTATCCTGGCCGCTCCTCCTTCTCTTACCGTGCACCCCAAAACTGGAACAACCTACCAGAGACTCTCACATCCACCACCAGTCTAAGTTCTTTCAAATCTAAGGCTGTCTCACATTTTAATCTGGTCTGTAACTGTTACATACGCCCATAATACACGCCCATCTTTAACTGTGCATGCAATGTCTTGTATATAATGTATACCCTGCTCATTATGTAACTATTTGTAAACATGTATTATTTGTCTTAACTCTGTGCCCAGGACATACTTGAAAATGAGAGGTAACTCTCAATGTATTACTTCCTGGTAAAATATTTTATAAATAAATAAATGATGTACCAGCTACATTAAAATATGGTGTCTCGTTTTGCTTGGGGGATGGAGTCCTGGGCTCCTCTGCAGTGCACCATGCAATCTACACTCGTGATTGGTGGATGACTCCTCCCCTTCCATTCGGTCATCAGTGATGGAGCAGTCACAGGATCGGAATGCCCAGAGCGCTCTGATGCCGCAGTCCCTCCGGGACTCAAAGGGGTCATCTGTGTTGGGCCCTGGTTGAGCCATTGGTGTATGGGAGCATTTTCCTAGGTTGGTGTTTGGTACGTTATGCCCTCAGCTGTGGGGGTCATGAGCTGCAGCATGGCAGGGGGGTTTCGCTCTGTTACAGGGCAATCTGGACTACATTGGTTATGTTTGTATTAGTTAAATAAAAGCTTGTTCCCCCAAAACCCTTGATGTCTGCTTTATTATTAATAGAATGATATATAGGCTCAAATATAAAAAGTCATGTTTATTGAACACACATAACTTAACCTCCAACAATAAAATCCATATAGTAATTACAAAAAACACATGGTACTGGCCAGTTTCCAAGTCCATAAATGTATAACCTCTAGAAAATATCCAATAACATACAGTATATACAGATGCAGCCACCAGTATTATATCACTTGCCTTGGAAAATCTGGGGCAATCTCTCAATAAACTGCAGTTTGAATGGGACTGCAGGGACCCCCCGCTGTGTTAATCCGATGGGCCATTAGTCTGGCAGCAGAATGTTGAGGCATTTACTGTGACATGTGCAAAAAAGGTGTGTGAGGCGCTTCTTATAGAGGTGCAATATATATAAATGTAAACCTTTTTATAAAAAAGTGCTCTTATGTGTAAATGTGTGAATAATATAAAAAATAAAATATAAATAAATGTGAATAATATAACATAGTGAACTTCGCAGCTCAACCCTCTAAGGAGAAGATCCAATTACTCCTGTTGTTGATTGTAGAAAGATGCTTGTGGGGAGCGCAGATGTCACCATATGTGGGGAGAAAAATATGTAGAATAATATTTTTCTCCCCACATATGGTGACATCTGCGCTCCCCACAAGCTTCTTTCTAAAATTTACTGTGAGATGCCTTAGTTTTTATAATGGCAAGTGATCGGATACTGGTGGCTGCATCTGTATGGATCAGAAAGTCAAAGGTCAATAATATCATAATATATTTATTTATAATTATTTATTTATTTATAAAATATTTTACCAGGATGAAATACATTGAGAGTTACCTCTCGTTTTCAAGTATGTCCTGGGCACACAAAAAACATATGGGATACCTGGCGCTTAATATAGTAGAAAGTGTCCATACAGTGCAGTCCTTTAAATGTCCAAATGATGTTCCCAACCAAAATGACGATTGCAGTTGAATTCGTTAGTCCCCCCTAATAAAGGGTTAAAGAAAAAACACAAATTGCGCAGTATATCTGGACAGAGACATACAGGACAGTACGACCACAGTGAGACTACTTACAAGATAAATCTTGTAACTTTCAGTTGAGAGGCATCCTAGTATTGCACGTGTTACTGCATCCATATGTGAGTTTACATTTGGCTGTTTTTATATATTTTAATAAATTGTTTTGTACTTTCCACAGTATCTTGCTGTATTCTCTCCTTATCATGCCTTCCGAATATCTACTTGGGAGAGGCTAAAGAAGAGATGAGGATTGAGAAGATTCGCGTGGGATTCGTGATCACAGCAAGGAAGAGGTTAAAGCACAGATCCTCTAAACTGAAAGTAGTCTCACTGTGGTCGTACTGTCCTGTATGTATCTGTCCAGATATACTGCACAATTTGTGTTTTTTCTTTAACCCTTTATTAGGGGGGACTAACGAATTCAACTGCAATCGTCATTTTGGTTGGGAACATCATTTGGACATTTAAAGGACTGCACTGTATGGACACTTTCTACCATATTAAGAGCTTGTTCAGATAGACGGGTAACTTGCCCAGAAAGTATTTGAAGGCAAGGCAGGAAAGATGAACTTTGCGCCTAGACAAACCCGACCTGTTGGTGGCCCTTGAGGACTGGAGTAGGCCATCCCTGCACCAAAGGATTTTTCAAATGTATTTCTGATAAATGAGACACGACCTCTTGAATATAGTGTCTTGCCTGAAGATATGCAAAAAATGTTGTCAGTTTCAAGCTCATACAGTATTTATCCCTATCATAATGAAAGGAAAGCAGAGAATGATCCATTTTATCCATGAAATTCTATGTTTGTTTCAACCCATTTCTTGCCCAAAGTGAATGGAAAGCCTGAGTTTCCCTTTTGATAGAGATTATTTCCCACCAGTGAAACACAGAAAGTGATTTGTTTAGACAATGTTTTTTTATTCCTGCTGAACTTGCCAGGCTCTATATGTATTAATGATACGCCCATTATCTTTACTTTTCTCGGAACATCTTTCATCGGACTATCTAAAAGACGCTGTCAGATTCATTCCTACGGAAAGTTGTTGATCGTAATTCACTATTGTGTATCTGCTAATACAGTATGTTTTATCCATTTGATCGCGTTTCTTATTAAAGTTACCAGATTATATTCTCTTATATGTGAGGTTGGCCTCTTCATTAGTTTTTAATTGTTGTAATTCTGCAATACTGATTCTAGCCCTTTGTCCCCTATATGAATTCTCCATTTTAACGTTCTGCCTTTCTTTTCTTTTTGCGAAATGGGTGCCGTGTATCATACAGTCTTCTCAGCAAACTAATCATATTTATTAGATGACATCTGCCTGGGAATGATATTTCTCATTTTTTAACATTTTGAAAGTCTTGTATCATAACCTTTATTATGAGATTTACATTACATTTAAATTGTTCACATACATCAGCTGGTAATTTAAATACCTAATAATGTTAGCCGTTTATTTGCCCGCTTAAGTGGAAATGTGTCTTTCCAACGTCTTCCGGCTTCTTGAAAGATCCGCATCGCTTCTGATTTATATAAGTTTATTTTAAAACCTGATATTTTGCTAAAAAGTTCTATCTTGGAAATAATTTCCTTGATCGATGTTTTGAGAATTGAATTGAAGGAGAGAAAATAATCCGCAAACCAACAATCTTTATTTGTTCATTGCCAAGCCTTTAATGTATATAGATATGATATACGAGCCAATAAGTGAAACATTCCAAAACCCCACCTAAGCTCTTGCTTTTGGTCTTGTTAGATAGCATGCCACGTTTGGTGGCTCTAGGATTAGGTGTGTGGCTTTGTATAACCACAAATCAAATAAACTCTCTGAATTATAGTATAAATAATGTGATGAACACCATTCATGTTTGATAGACCTTTATTGCAGTGTCAAAGAAAAGGGTTTCAGTCCATCCCCAATTCTTAATTTAGCTGGCCACCTGGTTTCCCTTTTAAAACAGGCATAAGGCTGTGTAACATCAAAAGCATCACATCATAAGTGTACATCAAAAGTGTCTACAAGAGTTAATTTTGGAGTTGAAATTGGAGGTGAATATTGGAGGAAGATCTGGACTCTGCATTACAACATTGCCACTGTGAGACATTAACTTTTAACATCTGTGATTTATTTGTACACTTATATCCTCCAGTACCTTGGAACTCTCTCCTTCTGCATCTCATTATGCCCTCCCTACTGCTTTTTCTGTTTACTGTTTCCTCACTCCTTTGTGAGCATTTCTGTTCTCTACAACATCCCCACTGCACCATTATTTATACACCTCTCTCCCAACAACTTCTTTACCCCTCAATAAAAAACACCCACACAAATTCTCTATTCACACCCTCTATCTACTCCTTCCTGCTGCTGGGGATCTTCCCTAAGCCTGAAGCCAGACATACACACCTGATCTCACTCATGTCTCCCTGCCACCTCTTCCCCTGTAAATGGTGTTAACCTTTTCATTTAACACTGACCTTCCTTAAATTTTACCCCACAAATCAAGCATCCCAATAGCCTGCCCTCATGGCTAAGGTCCCACACTCAGTCACTCCTACCACCCATTGTGACCAAGCACTGCCATCTACAGCACTTACTCCCTCACCTGCTTTCTCTGTAAGTTTCCCATTAAACCTCTTAGATTGTAAGCTCTTCAGGTCAGGGATTTCCTTTCCTATTGTCTGATTTTGCTGCACTTATTGTATAATTATAATTCCCTGTACTGTATTCTTTGTGAAGCGCTGAGTACACTTTTGGCGCTATATAAATAAAGACATACAATACAAAAGACATACAATTTAGATAAAAGGGAGAATTCCCGCCTTTTCGCAGCTATTGGTGCCGAGAAACCTTGAAATAGCAGTATTATCTGCTCTCTACATGTTAGTTCTGCACATTTCCTGACAATCAGCCTAACTTTATCTTTACGTTAAGGATTTTCATTATCGCTGGTCTTTTTCTTTGCATTTCGGTCTGTTCTTTCAGGGCTTGTTCTGTGGGCTCTCCCAATTGTTGGTGCTTCCCTTGTGGGAATTATTCCTAATTGTGGGAGCCATTCTTCCATTTTATATTTTGAGAAAGAGCGATTACTATAACATTATTTTTCTGCTCCTATTCTCCAGATCTTCCAGCTTGTCCGTTAGTGATTGGATGGTGTATTCATGTGTTCTAATTGTACTTTTGAAGCTTTGTATATTTTTTTCACAAAGATGTGTTCTTTGTTGTACCCCATATAATCTTTATGCATGTGTGGTAATTTGGTACAGAGCTGTTGGAATATATTGTTTTATCTCAGACAAATTGCCTTGCAACATTATGTTAAATAAATTACAGTATGGTGGCTAAAAAAGTGCCAAAAATCTGCAACCGTGCCGCATAGAGCAAATAAAGATATAATTTGTGAGCAGATTCACGTCACAGACAGGACTTCCACCCTGCCGTTCACAATTATCTCTTAGCATTAAATGTTTCCACTGCAGCAAGGGATTCTGGGAAATTACATGCAAATGAGCACACAGTGCCACCTTTTTGCTTCCAATCCATTTTAACATAGGACCCCCATAAGCTTATGCCTGCCGCATTACACAGCGTTTCAGCACAGCCTGTGTTCAAAAAGTGCATAGCCCATAAACCTGCCCACAGACAGCTGTTTCAACCTTTTGGGTCTCATCAGTGTGAGGATGGTTATATAAAATTGGCATCGATATTTTGGACACCTTTATTGCAATAGGGGCCCCTGGTTTTTTTTGCAATGTGTCTGCTTCCTTCAGACTATTTGGATCTGGCGTGTCACTACCTGTCTGCCCTCTCTCCATTGTTTTAACTTTTGTTTGATGGTTTTCAGAACTTTGAGGGTTGCCCAGATATTTATCCCTTTGAGGGTTGTACTGTAGTTAAACATTGTATGGGTCACTGTCACGGGAGACCAGGTATTTACGCCTTTTAACCGGGATCGTTCACCGAGTAAAACAAGTTAGTAAAACAAATTGTCATTTATCTCCTTACGTACAGACGTATAAACGATGGATTACAAAATACAGATGAAAACACACTTACTGGGGGTCTGGGCTCCAAAACTTTCCTAGGTAAAATAGAGCAGAAAACAAAGTCTTTAGGTTGATCGGGACTTGGCCCAAAATCTCCTGGAACTCAAATCGGCATGAAGTTCCTGACGCCACCACTCTTTTTCTTCCGGAGATGCTGAAATCCCTTGACCGGGAGTTAGTTCCAAATGGCCTGGAGCTGTTTTCGGCTTGCAATCTTAGCCGCCGTCTGCTGCGTTCTATTCTCAGAACTTGGCTCAGAAAAGTGGGACTTAGAACATTTCTCGCCTTGAAATATCTGAAGCCAGCTCGCTGCTATTTCTCCAAGAGCATTTTTTGGTCGTTTCAAATTTGCCGCTGCTGTTCTGGCACAGAGAATATCATCGCCGGATTGGCTGAGGGTTTTTTTTTTTATAGTATTTCAGAGTTCATTCATAAAATACTACAGCCAATCCGAGCGTGGGAAGAATCCTACCAGCCTATTAGAGCACTGCCAGTCTATCTAAGCAGGGCAAGCGTGGATTCAGAATCTGACAAGGGTATGCGCCAACCTGGCACCACTGCCACTTGTCAGGCAGAAGCCTCCCGCAGAGTTAGGCTCCTCAAAGTCTGGGCTGGGGGAATGGTGGTCCGATGACTTCCATTCATCCCAGGACGTGAGTACTTGAGACTAACTCCGCTGCCCAAATGGCTTTCACACCTGGGGCTTTCATGTCCGGGACCCGAGCAGACTTGATGGCACCAAGCTTGGTAGCCACATGGTCCCTCGGAACTGTGGATCTGGAAGTTCCCAGCTCATATACCGTGCACAAGCATTTATACACGTCAAACATACCTGTTTAATAAAATATACTTTACACTGTTATACTTTCTAAGTCTTTTGGTTATAAGAGATAGAATGAAAATCTGCACTTTCATTCCCACTAGCCATATCCCCCACACACTGCAACCCTGTCTTAGCTTTTAAAACATCTCAGAACCTTATGTATGGTTGGAGTACCCCCAGAACCCCTATACCAGGTTCTGGGTGATCTGGGCATTAACTGGGCAGCCCCTATTATACAAGGGTCCCCTTTACCATTCCAGGGATACCTCACATCCCTATGCCCCATTTACCTTTCTGGTCTGTGCTGAAGCAGGGAGTCCTAGAGGTGAGTCGCGCAAGCAGTTTAAAGGCAGGATTTTGACCGGAGCATTGTGCCTATATGTATCCGGATTCCGACCTGATTCCCGGGTAAGTTTTTGGGGTATTCAGCATTTCTAGACCCGGACTACCTAGGCACAATCTGATAAGACTTTCTCAGCAAAACCCACCCTAAAACTCATAGCCCAGCAATCCCTGCTTGCTGGCACTCCCTGCGCGCTGGCACTCCCTGCGCGCTGGCACTCTCTGCTCGCTGGCACTCCCTGCACGCTGGCACTCCCTGCGAGCTGGCACTCCCTGCGCGCTGGCACCCCTGGGAAGGTAAAACACAGAACATTCTTTATTGTCGCATCATTTTATACAAGGCATTGACAAACACTGGGCACAAGAGCTGACACTCCTGAACCCCAACACATGGATCAGGGGTAACCAATTGGCTTAACCTTTATTGTGAGCCTGCTTACCCCCTCACCGTCACCGTCACCACTTCAGAATATTTAAAAAGCCAGTTTTTCTGGAAGGTAATTTGCTTTAATATCAATGTTCCTCCTTTAGAGGCTAGACTGTTGGCTTGTTTTTGTCTCCTTTATGGAAGAATATAATGTACTTGCTTTCTTGTTTTCTTAGAATTCTTAGCTGTTTTAATTCAAGGATTTTCAACTTAATCTGCCTTTGGAAGTTAGCTTTGCTGCACTTCTGCGTGTCTTTCCTACTAGCCTTTCAATATTAATAGAATTGCTGCTTAGAAAAAGTCTTCCCAAATGCCAGGTGATATTACTCCTTTTTTAATTTATTTTGTCTTAGCTTATGTTCTGTTCTGTTGTCTCTTCTGGATATGTTCAGGACCTTCCCGATGGGTATGTGTGGGTTTTTTTGTGGCGCGTGTCATTTTGTTTATTACTTGCTAAAGTACCCGGCTTCGCAAAGGTTGCAGTACTCTGGAATCATCTTTTCCACTGCAGACTTCAAACTGGGAATCAATCGATAATGGGCCCTCTTTAACTTGATCAGTAATTCCACCTCCCAGTGAGTGAGGCAGCACCCCAACCATAAAAGCCCATCAAATTGACGGGTTGATTTTTTTTTAGATTTAAGATTTTAGTAATAACATGCATTACCTCTGTGACTTTTTTCTGTGCCCTCTCTCTCTCTCCCCTCTCCTCGTCCCCCTCCTCCCTCCCCCTTCTCCTCTCACCCCCTCATTCTCCTCTCCCCCATCCTCCCTACCCCTTCTCTCGCCCCCATATCTCTCTTTCTGTGTAATCTTTATAGCTACCTGACTCTCTTTATCTGCCACCAGGCTATGTGCATTATTATGTCACATGCCAGCTACACCCACTGGGTATCTAGCTTGTCAGAGAAATGGAAATCACTCATAGAATAAATGCATTTAATAATTGAAAAAAAGAGTGCACAGTCGAACACCTACTGTATATGGTCCCCTTAGTCTGCCTGCAAAGTTGTAGGGGTCTTTGTTTCATTGTCTTCGAGCTGTGGCCCTGACAGACAGATACAGGCTGTTTTATTATTAGTGTAACCCCTTTTCCCCCCCCCTAAGGGAGACTCAGTTCTGGTTACCGGTGTTGTGCTGCTCACCTGTTGGGCTTACAGGATTCTGAGTGTCCGCTGGTGTTAGTGGGTATAGACAGGACTGGCTTTCGGATCTGTAGCTCTCATCTTTGGTGCAGCGCCTCCATTCCAACAGGGCCTATCAGGATAGGTGCAGTCCCTGCAGGAAAACCTCTTCCCCTCCCCCTGAAAGACTACAGCCTCAGGCAGGAGTAAAACATAACGGTGGTCTTTATTCCGTACAGCATACACCAGACATGTACAGTAATACATCTTCTTCCTTTGTCCCTGGAGCCAACCCCAGGAGCATGAGGCCCCACGAGTCTCTCCTTGTCTCCCACACTCCCTGGTGGCGTATGGGGTAAGTGCTCCCACTCCCTGCATGAGGGAAGGACAGGCAGAGCCAGATCCCTGGCAGTAGAACAACACCTCTTCCCCCAGAGGGGGAAGGAAAGAACACACCTCTCTTAGGCTGCGGTCCCAGTAACAGCCTGTGCGCACGGCGCGGCATGCACTGTGCGTGTGAGCACCGCCCCTCAATGGAGCTGGGCCCAGTACGCACCGTCACACAGAAGGTGCAGCCGCGCCGTGCTGCAAGGTTTCTCCCAACTCAATCAAATTGAGTTCAAACCTTGCGACGGGGGCGTGGCCACGCCCCCACCGGCGGTTCACCCAATGAGGGCGAACCAGCCGAGTGATGTAATGGCCACGCCCCCGCAAATCCCAGACCACGCCCCCTCCCATCGCAAGCTCCCCTCTCCCTGTCAGACCGCAGATCGCGGTTAGCGCTGTGCACGCGCCGCCCCCCCCGCCGGGCGCGCATGTCACAGACATTACTGGGACCGCAGCCTTAGGCTGTGTCCAGGGTGCCTTCTTGCTTGCTGAGGCGCGTGGAGGCTGAGGGAAAGCGGGTGCTTTCCCTGGCCTTGGTCCGCGCGCCAACCGGGGGCTTGTTGGGGGGCGGGCCAGTGACGTCACGGAGCTGGTTCGCCCTCATTGGGCGAACCGCTCACGTGACCGGCCCTGCGCTCCAGCAAGTGGGAAAATTTAAAATGTTCCTAAGACCTACGCTTCCGCAAGCGCGCGAAAGCATAGGCGAGCCCCTACTAAAGCCGCTCTCATTGCGGCTGTAGGGGCTCAGTGTCGAGCGGAAGCGCGCCTCCGCCCGCAAGCACTAAACATGGACGCGGCCTTACTGAGGAGTGAGAGAGACACAGAACCCTGAATTTGTTACCAGGGGAGGGTCCTGGGTCTATGCCCTGGTGTGGGCAGTACCTAAGCCTTAGGCACCACCCCTGTCACTCTAACGAGCTGTTTACTGCAGCAGGTCAAAGATTAATACATAGATTAACCCTAACACTGCCTGCGCTGGTACGAGGGATTATATGTTAGGCAGGGAAATGAGTAGCCCAGGGGGGACCTGGCTACATTATTATAGAAATATTCACACACTTATTTTTCCTCCTCTCTGGCTTTACGGTTGGCGAGTCTTTACTGTGCAAGGCTTCTTTTGTGACTATTATCTAGGAGTTAGTGCAGCAGACTCCACGTGGGCATCAACATCACCTTTCAGTTCCAGAGCCAGAGACCTCCCTAACTTTGCGTCTCTCTGGTCTGCTTCCCCTCTCCTGCCTTCTTCCCTACACTCCGCACTGGTTCCGCACGTCTTCCGTTGCCTCAGCCTCCTACCAAAGCCATCATGAGTGTCCCCTCCTTTAAGTGCTTATCCTGCCTCCGCTTTAACTCATCAGGCCGAGGGTTGTCCCGTGGCCTTCTTAAATGCAGCAGCGTGTGGGTTTCTTAAATTATTTTGTTTGCTTGCCAGAGAGTTGAAAGAAAGAGAGCTGGCCCACCTTGTTGGGTACTTGTCTAATGCTTTTTAGGGGGTTATTTTGGGGCTTCATTGGGTGATTCTTCAAAACCAAACTCTAAACCCTCACGAGCATGATTAAAAATGGAGTCGCTCGCTAGGCCCACCTCCCAGAAATCAAAGACCCCTTCTTAATTCTGCACCTATAGGGACCAGATGCTAATCAAGACTACACGCTAAGAACCCAGCATTTGCAACATACATATGCCTGGCAGTGCTTGATCATTTTTTTAAATAGACAAACTCTTAAGAAGAAGGGACATCATTTATAGGGCTAAAGGTGAAGTATTTGACATGCTTGGGAATAAGGTTCTCCAGTGGTACCGCCGAACACCTCACATCCCCATGGAACTAATGCAGGCTGATCTAGACTAGAGCCTAAGATACACATTAGAACACCTACGCCTCCTGTGATCAAACTCCTGGCTGCCCTTCCTTCTGCTGGGCTCTGTTGTTATAGACTGAGGTCATTCCCTCACGTCAGATATTTAAGGGCGAGAGCTGATACAACTAAGCGCAAAAGTTCCACCCACGTAATAACTACACCCAGATGTTTTATTAAAGACGTCAACATTATGCATAGTTTATCCAACGGCGCTAATCTAACACCACATTACCACATTATATGACCAGCTGCTATTTCAGTCATTGCGATGGAGACACTGTTATGTTTGTGATTACGTCTACAGTCGTAATCACGTAAAGTCTGTGATTTGCGTGCCCTATCACAGGGGGTATACCAGGGGTGGGAAACTCAAGTGCCACCAGGTTTTCAGGTAATCCCTGCTTCAGCACAGGTGGTGCAGTCGAAGACTGAACCTCTGATTGAGCCATCTGTACTGAAGTAGGGATATCCTGAAAACCTGACCTGTTGGTGGCCCTTGATGACTGGAGTTGCCCATCCCTAGGGTAGACAGATTCCTGTAAAAAGCAGATGCCTCTTTGATGAATTTTGCTGACAATAGGATGGAGGAGTCAATGTAATCGTGTGAATGTTTTGTTAAAGACCCACCTAGGTTAACCCTTCATTTCCTGAAAGGTCTGCAATTCTTTGCTGGTTCATCTGGCAGCACAGAGGTTAAACTCAAAATGAGGCCAAACTCTAATATTTTGATACAGAAAGTGACTCGATAGGCTTGGCCAGCATTTTTCTTTAATCTTCTACACTGGCTTCAAATGGGATTTTCATTGACCTATTTTATGGGTCACAAATCCCTGAATTAATAAATGTTTTCTTTAAGCAGGTCTGACAGCAGGTAATCAGAGAGATTATCCGCCATGTGAATTGCTCAATACTATCCTCCCAATAGATGGTGAGACGTAAATGTGAAAAGACAATGGATATCTGCTACAAAGTATCAGAACTCTTCATATTAAAACATTTGTATCAAGATTATGAAACGGATTTGCACCCAGCTGGTGACGTGATTCATTTCACTGGAATAACATGAGCGCTGTTCTTACATGTGAGTGCATGAGGCCTGCGAGACTGCCTGGCAGTCTTCTCAATAGATCTTACACAGTCTCGTAGTCTTGTATATGAACATAACACGAAGAAACATCTAATACTGAAAATGATGGGGAGTACAGGCTAATACTGTAAGAAAGGTACAAACTGCTTGTGACCGACACAATGCTATCCTAAATATGAAAAGAGGTGTGGACCGAATAGAGAGAGAGATTTTATAACAGGTAACCAGATTGGGTGGGTCAAGAGGTTGTTATGACATCAACATTGTTTCTCTTCTTATTATACATTAAAGCTGCAGTTCCAGCTGCTGTTTTTTTTAAATATATATATTTTTTCCATTTAATATGTGCATCAATACAATCTGCACACTGACAAGTGATTAGCTAAGCTGCAGATCGATTTGTTCTCCTGTAATCAATCGCTTGCTCGGGGCTATTTAATTCAGTTCTTGCACAGCATTGTAGGCAATGTAGTTCCTGGAATATGATTGACTGGACAGTTACTAGATACAATTGGTTCACTGCTAGAGAGAGGGCGGGGCTATCAGAAAGGGAAGGTGCTGTCACTTTGGAAAGGCTTCCTACATTAGAAACATTAAAAATGTATTTAATAAAACATTTTTTTTTCAATTGTTTAAATGCTACAAGTATTTTCTCATAGTACAGAACTGATTTGTTAAAAAACAAACAAAACAAAAAAAACATGTAGGATATTGCTTGAACTGCTGCTTTAATAATAATAATAATAAATAATAAACATTATTGCTACTGTAATATAAGTTTAATGCTTTGTTGACCCCTCTGGCAGCCAGGAGGTTAAACAATGCTGAAGAATTGTGCTTCGTCCGAGTTTCACTTCACCGCTGTTTTACCCGAAAAGCTTGTAAACCCCGCCAAGCTTTTGGCGCCACATGTACTAGCGAAATATCCTTAAATAGTTTAAAATGCACCCTTTGAAAGTTTTGTTTTATAAAAAAAAATTAGACAGTTTAATTTTCGAAAGCAAAAGTGATAGAAATGAACGTGCAATGCGCAATGACTTTTTAGCGTTGAGCAAACTTGTTGCCAACTTTTGAATCCGAGCAACCTTTTTCAACAAACCAAAAAAGGGTGAAATTTGCAAAGTTTGCTGACGCTTGTGAAAAGTTCATACATCTCTACTGTGTATGTTCAATGGACACATACATTTTCTTTGTGAAGCAAAGAGTGGCTGGCAGTAGAAATGGTAAATATGCCTTCAGCATCAGGCTGATATAAAACGCAATCTTTCAATCGTAACGATACTAAGGGTTTCTTTACTTGATTTATAGAATATGATAAACAACCATGTATTTCAGCTTCTGGATGTCCTGCGAGTGTCATGAAATTTAATAGTAAAGTTATCAGCTCTGCTATGTCCTATTTCTCCTGCTTAATGAAGGGCTTTAGCAGCTTTCTTCCTGAAGACCAAACCTGAACTGTGACCCTGTTTTTATTTAATACATGGAGCTTGCCAAGAGTATATTGGATTAGTTTTATGCTGCATCTGGCTCAGGAGAACATGAGAATTCCAGGCGTCGACTCGAATATCAGCAGCACGCTCTGCGGTGATGTCGCCAATGTGGAATAAGATATCAATATCCATTTACCGGTCCTGCAAGAAATAAAGAGATATGTGATGTCTAATGTGTAAATGCACACGCTGTATGAATTATATCCTTTAAATAACAAATTCGTAAAGGGAGAAAAATACTAGAAATGTTTCTTGCTGGAATCATAAGAGGAACATCTTCCAATATCTCAGGGACCGTTGCAAACATTCACTGCGGATAAATCAAACGTCCGGGAAAGCAGAAATTCTGTCTCAGTTTTAACATTTTACTTTGTTTTAGAGACAGTTTGTTTTTGAAGCTGGGTTTTGTTTCTAATGTATTTATCATTAGCTTGGTGCTACCTGCATTATAGTGGCAGTCTGGTTTCATTAGGGTTACATCTAAATTCTTCTTATGGTTCATGTACCATTTGTTCCCAAAGCCTGAAACAAATCCAGGACATAGGAAGTGAGTAAGGATAAAGAAAGCCTTTTCTTAAGGATTGTGCTTTTTGAGAACCAAAGTAACCCAATGATGTGACATCTTTAAGGGGTTCAACCTGGATGATTGATAGTTTGTTAACATGGTGAGCTAAGACATGGGAAGGGGCTTGATTTCCTTTAGATACTCTCCTGAGTGTGGTGTTACTGTGTACTCCACAAGATGTTGCACAGGTAAAACCCCTCCGCTCATCCCTGACTCACATGTATACTTCCTTTTCTGTAGTTAATATCGTCAGTCTGGTTATTTTTACAATTTTATATTATTGTTAAAAACATGTGTTGTTGTTTGCATTAACACTTTCATGACTTGCATCTTAAAAATTGGAACTTGTTTTTAGACTATTACCTCTTTTTTGGCATGTCGCTGTCTGATGAGTGTAGGGTATTGTCTTGTATTCCAGTTGTGCATATATTCCTATTAAAATTAAGCTTAATATCAATAATATACTAAAACCAAATCATGTTATTGTAGCCGCCACCCCCTCTGGGGACTACTAATTAGTACAAGGCATTAACAGCATTAATGGGTTAACCAGGTGGGATCACTCTGGTATTGACCCTCCCCATAATGTGATGCAGAATGACTGTGTAAACAGGATAGCCACTTCTCTGTTAGTTTTGTGACCAGTGATGTCACCACAGAGAGATACAATTGAATATATAAATCCACCCCAAGTTCTAGAAGCAGGTTCCTGGCATTCAGACTGAGGCCTCACTGTGAGTCTTGTTAATATTAAGTGTACAGTTAAGTCTATTAAGAGTGTCCTGTGCCTGTTTATTGTTTTCACTTAAGGAATGTTCCTTATATAGTCAGCGCCCATAGTAATGGCGCAACATTGTTCTCACTCGTGAAGAGCAGGGATCATGTGCTTAGCCGGAGAAAATTGGATCGTCCCCACTGGAAGATCCTTGGTAAACTCCTGATCCAATATGCATGGACGAGGTAAGCAGTACACAGCAATGGGATGTGTATTCCCAACGGGGGACCACTTGAGATAGGGCAGTATCAACGCTATGCAGGAGATTGCCAATCTAATACTAAGAGAAACAAGCATAAGTACCTCCCCAGTGTAGGAGTGAGAACTACCAAGGGAAGAAACACAGAGTAACTTTATGATTTGCACCAGTTAATGTCTGACGTGGAGTATGTCTTTATATGACGAGCTTCATAAACGGATGTGAATAAAGCTCTTTCTTTGTACTATAAAAGTTCCCGGCGCCCATCCTTATTCTATCTGCATATCCAAGCCCAGCCTGCACCGACCCAGCACCCTGGACAGCTATGAGAGACTAAGCACAGCCTGCACCAACCCAGCACCCTGGACAGCTACAGTATTAGAGACTAAGCACAGCCTGCATCAACCCAGCACCCTGGACAGCTACAGTATTAGAGACTAAGCACAGCCTGCATCAACCCAGCACCCTGGACAGCTACAGTATTAGAGACTAAGCACAGCCTGCATCAACCCAGCACCCTGGACAGCTACAGTATGAGAGACTAAGCACAGCCATGTATGTAGTTCAACTCGATGTAAACTCCTGGGCAAGGAGGGTTGCTTTACATTACATCCTTTTAAAAATAAACCATTGCCTAAATAATGTACAATTATCACCTCTCATTAGAGTTCAGTCATGGTGTAATAATAGGAAAGTGTTAAGACAGCTATACACATTGATTGCAGTTCTAACTTGGAAGCATCAAAATATGTTTATATTCTGATTCTGCATTTATGCATTTCCCTGGGGAAATCAGATGTGTCATTTAGTACTGTATATGTCTTTTGTGTATGTAATTTTTCCATTAGCAATTCTCCGGCAGTGATAATTGTGCTCACAGTGAATATTTATGAGACATATTTGCCCACGTTGTTTAAGATGGAAAATGAAGTGTGCATGTTTTCAATTGTTTAGTAATTACATTATTAGTAAGGAGTGGGCGTCTAAAACTTTTTTTCAATGCAATTGGTTCAAATTGGTTCAAGATGAAATGTGAAGTGGAAATGTTTGTCAATTCAAGGTGCAAAGTGTACAACAGGAGCACGGCTTACAGATGAAAAACAACTTATTTCTTTACTCCATCATACAATTATCATGACTTCGCATGACCTTAGAGCCAGCAATGCTGCGTTCCCCCAGCCCCTCCCCCGAAATATACCCGAAAATAAAGCACACAGTTCTGAAGGTACAGTGGCCTCGGCTTTTATTCATATACATCAAAGGGGGGGTGCTAACCCTGCCAGGGTGCTCCCCAAGGTATGGCCAATGCCGTTTAAATCATAGACCATTACCTGGAACCGTCCCAAGTCCCAGCCGCTCAGCTGACCCCATGTCAGCCGGGAAATGGGCCCCAGGTACTCAAAGCAGAATGAGCCCTGCCCTCTCGCCCACCATGCCACCACCAGGCATTACCGTAATTGAGCCCCGTCTGGTAAGGTTACCCTGCACTTACCTGCCCACCAGCCGCCACGACAGAGGCAACATAACCCCAACAGACACTTCAAATATAAACATATTCCATACAAGTATAACGCAACAAAACAGAATATAACCAAAAGGAAAGGGGAGGGGGGGGGGGCGTGAAAAGTATAAATTTACAAATATTCCAAACAAAATGTATTTCCACACGGCACGGACATCACAGGATTACACAAATAGCGATGACACTTATTATTAACCTCCATTTGACTCTTCTTTCTTTACTGGTACTGTATATGTGAGGTTTTGCATTTTGTTGAAAATGGCAAAATGAAACACTTACCTTAACATTCAGCAGCAGAATTGTATATATCAGGACTGGCATACAATACTACGGCTGCTGCCAAGGCGCGCGCCTGCGCTATGTCCGACGCCGTACTCTGCGAAGAGCAGAATGAGGCTCACAGTGTTAGGTTTCTCTCGGACATACAGTATATCCAGTGGGGTCTTACAATGTAATAGTCCTGTATCAGATTTTATACATTTGAAAAACGGTTATACAAAGGACAAGCCTCTTTTGACCTAAATCTAGAAAGGATTTTCCAGTAACTTGTGCTTTCTAAACCATAATGTGAGTGACGAGGGCCGCCGTCAGTTTCATGGGGCCCAGGACTAGAGTTTCCACCGAGCCCCCCCCCCATGTCAGCACCCTTGCTCTAACCCCTCTTTCACTCCCCCCCCTTGCTTTCAGCCCCCTCTATTTCTCTCCCCCTTCTCACACCATCATCCCCCATCTACTTCCCCCCTCCTACTCCCTCACACCTCCCCCTCATATACCCTCTCCTCCCTCTCATACACACCCTATCCCCCTCATATACCCTCTCCTTCCTCTCACATACACCCTCTACCCTCCTTACTTTACTTGAAGAGTGATTGCATATTTCTAAAGATGCCAGTTACACTGATACGCTCATTAGATTTAAACTTTCTTTAGATATTTTTCTTGAAAACCGCAGGACTTTTGGCACGCAAAAAGGTATGGGATATGGGTTGGAAAATAGGTATGGGGGGGGAGGATAGGTATAGGGTAAGGGGGAGGGAAATAGGTACAGGGTAAGAGGGGAAAGAAATAGGTATAGGATAAGGGGGGATTAGGTATAGGGTGAGGGGGGAAATTAGGTATAGGATATGGGGAAAATTAGGTATAGGGTAATGGGGAAATTAGGTATAGGGTAAGGGGGAAATTAGGTATATGGTAAAGGGGGGGAATTAGGTAAAGGGGGAAATTAGGTAAAGGGGGAAATTAGGTATAGGGTAAGAGGGAAAATAGGTATAGGGTAAGGGAGAAATTAGATATAGGGTAAGGGGAAAATTAGGTATAGGGTAAGGGGGACATTAGGTATAGGGTAAGGGGGAAATTAGGTATAGGGTAAGGGGGAAATTAGGTATAGGGTAAGGGGGAAATTAGGTATAGGGTAAGGGGGAAATTAGGTATAGGGTAAAGGGGGACATTATGTATAGGGTAAGGGGGGGAATTAGGTAAAGGGGGAAATTAGGTATAGGGTAAGAGGGAAATTAGGTATAGGGTAAGGGGGAAATTAGATATAGGGTAAGGGGAAAATTAGGTATAGGGTAAGGGGGACATTAGGTATAGGGTAAGGGGGAAATTAGGTATAGGGCAAGAGTAATTAGGAATAGGTTAATGGGGAGAAATTGGTATAGGGTAAGGGGGGAGAAAGAGGTATAGGGTAAGGGGGAAATAGGTATAGGGTAAGGGGGAGGAGAAAATAGGTATAGGGTAGATGGGAGAGGAATGTGAAGGGGACTGCAACGTCCCACAGAGGGGACTTGAGACAGTCCAGAGGGGGCCTGCAGAGGGGAGGATCATAGAGGGGGCTGTGAAGGGAGCTGCAACGGCCCACAGAGGGGCACTTTGATCAGAAGGGGGACAGAGGGTCCATGTGAAGGGGACTGCAATGTCCCACAGAGGGGCTCTATGAAGGGGCTTTGAGGTGGCCTGCAGGGGGGCCCTGTAAAGGTTGTGGTTGTTCCTCAAATCATTAGGAGCCAGAGGGGGTGTTAAGAATGGAGAGAGAGCACTGGGCGGCAACAGCGGGCCCTGGGGTTGTTTAGGAGTACAAATACGCAGCTACACAGCCGGGAAGATTCAAAGAGGTTTTTCGCGCCTGTGCAGTTACTTATATCGGCTGCTAGTTCCCACCCACCAGGAAGGCCCAGATTGGCTCTACAGCTAAGTTTCCCTTACTGACTTGTTGGCAAGCGGCGGGGCCCCCTGTCTCACCGGGGCCTGGGACAGGATTACTGGCTATCCCCCACTGTCGACAGCCCTGTGAGTAAGCCTAGAGAAGAACTGTGAGTTTGTAACTTATGAAGTGCAGTAGTGGTACTATGGTATGTGGGGAAAAAAAGCAGTGGTGTGTCCTCATACTTCATCAAACTCTAACCAAATGCAAATATATCTGATCTACCTAAGTCAAAACAATAAAAATTACAGTATTGTCACAAACAGCACATCTGTGTTAATACATACAGCTACCTAGCTGACCCAATTTTCACCCCTGAAGTCCCACAAATGAGTAATATCCCCCATCAATCCGTCACAATATATATCTTAAATCACTGCCACCACCAACGCTACAGAAAAATATTATCACTAGGGTCCTTGGTCCCTCTTTACTAAGAATATTTTTTAATTAACACACATAAATCTATTTTAGCAAAATATGTCTGAAAATGTAATCACCTGCAAAGTTCAATTAGAGCCCAAAAGACAATACAATTTAAGATTTATTATACAAAAGTAGAACAGTGCTTAGGTTACAGAAAAAGATTATTACAAAAATATACAGTACAATATATGCAGACAGTTTCATAAAATAGTAGGAGAAAAACAGATTATTTAATTACGTGACTGCATAACATTATCAGGATTTCTTCAAAGAGGCTTGAAGTTGGAAATATGGAAATCCACACGAGCAATAGACAAACTCTAACTGCAGGCTTCCCCAAAATCCCCTTGCACTGAGCACACCATAAGCCCACCTTCTGGGCATAACCTTAACGACCCATCCCCCCCCCCCTCATCAATCTCCAGTGACACATTTACAGTTTAAGGAGAAAAAAAAGTACATGTGGCACCAAAAGCTTGGCAGGGTTTTCTTTTGAATAATAGGTGCCTGAATATAGGAAAGGCCTCATATCTTCAACCACGTAATTACTGGTATATGGTAACGCAACCTATCACGCTTGGGTGAATTTACCGCATGTAAAGAGACTATTTTTGAGGGGATTCCTTCTACATGAGAGAAAAATGGATATCTGACCTTTCTATTCTCACAATCGTGGACGGTTTAGCATCATTTAATTTGTCTGATCACAAATGTTACAGTAATATATTTGTGAATCATTGTCAGATCCATTATATTTTGTATTTAGAAGGAGCGGCTCAGTGACTAATGACACTGACGCTGGCACTGAGTTTGAGGCTCCATGTGATCGTAGGCAAGTCACTTTATCTCCCTGTGCCTCAGGCACCAAAAACATAGATAGTAAACTCCACGGGGCAGGGATCTGTGCCTGCAAAATGTCTCTGTAAAGCGCTACGTAAAACTAGCAGCGCTATACAAGAACATGCTATTATTATTATTATTTATTAAGTAAATTTACACAAACATTGTCTGTCTTCCTGGCCACACCCTCTGGCATTCTTCAGAACACAAAGACATCCCTCTAAAGTTATATTTAAAGAGTTGTTGCTTATGTCTACTGTCAGGAAGTGACATATTTAAGTCCCCCACTTTTAAACCCATTGGCCTCAGATAACCTCACTCCTAGATAAACATAGAAAACAAGTCCGGGCACTGGCTTTACCTACCATAAAAACCATTCCTTGTATTTCTAAGATACAACTTGCAACTCAAATTAACCTCCGGTGTGCCAGGTTTTTAAAATACTGAATATTTTCTGTCCTTATCATTACAAGTATATTTTATTTGCCATCCATTTGCATGCCACTTTGGCACCAAATATACACGTCTTTCACTATTCATAACACAAATTAACATATACAGCAAGCCCACCGGCGGTGAAGGAATCTAATTAAGCAGTTCTTCCGTATTGTACGTCTTTGCGCGTCAAATAAAAATGTTAAGGCTTTGAGCAATATATTCTTACTGCGCGTCTTTTTTATTTTTTTCTCTCTCGTGTAACTTCCTCAAAATAGGAGGATGATTATATGCTCCACTTGAGCCTGACATTTAGTAATAGGGCTGCTTTTGGACAGAAGTTTTTTAAATGGTGCATGGCCAGTGTGATGGTTTCTAATTTAACAGGCATTCCATGGCGTTAAGAGATTGTGCCGATGTACTTTAAGTGACCTCTGAATCACTGTTTTAGGATGAGATGCAGTATGCTTTGAATAATAGCTAGATAAGGAGATGTGCAGGACACATCTGTTACATAGTTATGGTAGATTTCAATATAATAATACTCTTGTCTTGGTCCACTGCATTTAGTCTCTCAGCTCGTACACTGAATTCTTGTTATGTTGAAGACATAATATTGAGCCGTTGAGGCAGGGGGGTGAAGCACAGGCGATGCCCATTAAGATGTTATTTTTTTCTCTCTACCTTCTTCAGATTTCCCCATCTTATTATGCCACCCCAGACCTGAGATTATATGGTAATATATGGTAAAAGGGGAGGAAATGTGACAGCCAACAATGCAGAATTTGATACATCCAACTGTGTTATGTGTTGCGCCAAAGAACCTCTTCCCAGATGTAAAACATGTTGAAGCAGGCAAAACTAATATAACGTTTTCTTGATACACAGAGAGAAGGGTTCAAAACGAACTTAACACATTGCCATTCACATGTTACTAATTGGTAGGACCCCTGCTGTAACTCTCAAGAAGACTACATGAGGGTGCGGGGGGGGTGGGGGGGAGGGGGCGTTGTGTGCTTTCAGAGGCTATAGATAAAGCTTCACAAACTCTAAAATGGGTATTAAATGAGTCATGTAGGTTATATTCCATTTATTACATGTATCAAAAGGCTTTGCTTTCCTTTAGCCCGGTTCAGCATCATTTGGGTTTTAATGAGGAGACATATGGAGGAGATCGTTTGAAGCAAAGCAATAAGGGGATTTCATGCAGTTACCATAAGGTAGTTGTATGGGTGTATAGTACAGTATTGTATTGCTATTATTTGCAACAATTTCCTGTTATTTCTGTGTAGTTAGGACCACCAGCTATGGGCTGATATCAATCTCGCGTATGCACGGTATCTAATTTATCATAGCAAATACAGAAAGGACTAATAGTACATAACTATAGGAATACACCTTAGGACAAGGGTTCTCAACCCCAGTCTTCAAGAACCCCCAAGGGGTCCGGATTTAAGGCTATCCCAGCTTCAGCACAGGTGGCTCAATCAATAGCTCATTTTGTTTACTGATTGAGCCACCTGTGCTGAAGCAGGGATATCCTTAAAGGAGCAATCCATGCCAGTGAATGTTTTGGTGAAGTTTTTTTTTATATTATATAATTGCAGTAGAGGGGTCTCCGAAGCTGAACCCCATTAATTTCAGCTCTGGGGACCGCCTGCTTTGAGAGATACTTATCTCCAAAACATGTGCCGGTAGCTGCTCCTGCTGAGCAAGCAGGGCTTTAAAGTTTAAAGCTCCCGCATCACATGGGCCAATAGGAAGCCGCACCAATGACGTCACAGCTTCCTATTGGTCCAATAGGGTGCGACATTTTTGAATAGCGCATATATTGTCAACTCTGGTAGCCGAGGAAAGTGGCTACCGGCACCTACTTCGGAGGTAAGTATCTCCGGAAACAGGGGGTCCCCAGAGCTGAAATTAACACGGTTCAGCTCCAGAGACCCCCTGCTTAAAGGATATATAAAAAAAATTTAAAAAAATTCGCAAAACAATCCGACAGCATGGATTGCCACTTTAAAACCTGACCTGTTGGGGGGTCTGATGACTGGAGTTGGGAACCTCTGCATTAGGAGCAATCTGCTTGATACGCAGCCACAATTTCAGTATTGATGGAATATATTATTATAACATACTAAATGAATGGAATGTATGTTGTATTTTTCTTTATTTTGTCGGAAATTCCTGGAATTATTTTCCTTATTGAGCCCTAACCCACCAGCACTTCATTAGCAAAGGCTTCTTCTTTAAATAAGAGAAGCTTTCCTATCGTTTCCAAGCAAACATCCTCCATGTTTCTGCATTACCCATCATGGGGCAAACCGCGCAGTCACAGAAAGCAGACGCATTACGTTGCCCGATGGGACAAAAATTGTCCAAAGCTGCTTTGCTATGCAACCACACTGTGCACGTTAATCCTCCCCTGTGTCTTTGTGTGACTGGCTTTAAGTCCCCAGTATTGCAGACACTACAATCCAATTTATTTGTGATTTGGAAAGCTCACTCATGATGCTTTGCAGTGGGAGAAAGTTAAGTATTACCTTCTCCAAGCAGGGCTTTTTTCTCTATTAACTCTTAATTCCTCCCACGCCATTTCTTGCTGTAACTGTAACTCAGAATTGTGTTCTGTAATGTAGTGTTTTCATATTTCATCTCAATGAAGATGAATGGGGGCAATCTAATCAAAATAGTAGAAGTTCCTTCGCATAGGGCTATTTTTATCCAAAATAAATAGAGTATTCTGCTTTACGGACCCAGAGCCCATGGCTATCACAGGACTCTGTGTGTATTTAGCTTGACAGAGAGTATTGCGGTAGGTACAGTAAATACATTTGTCAGTTGTAATAGAAAATAGCAGGCTGCATTGCTAATTACTAAAGAAAAGTAACATGCGTCATTTCTTGTTATAAATGTGGTAAAATAAATCAGGTGGTGAAGTGAAATTAATTTAGTTTTTTGGCCTTGTGACCTGGAAGCATAGGAAATACAGAAAAAAAGGGGGAGCACAGGTTGAGGGATATTTTGGGGGTAATAATAATGAAAATGAAGTGTTTGAGTTCGCGTGTGTGAATCCTCGAACTAGTGATGGTGGGGGTAATAAAATAAAATAACAGAAACACTTACACGGCCTTGTGCAAATGCTGTCGCATCAAGGTTTCTTTGTGTTCTTTTACTTCTTTATTCTGCTGGTGTGGCGTTCCTTCCTCCCTGATCCAGGAAACTTCTTCGATTCGCCTGCGACTCTTGATTACGATATCCCCCTCAGGATAGATGAACAAATGAATGAACAGATGTTAGGGGACAGTACAAATATTACTAATAATACCTGACTTCGGTGATTAAAAGAGTATACATAAAAAGCAGAATAAACTGCAGTCACTCACACGGGCAAGTGTGAGTGTGATCTTGAGGGAGGGATCTTTCCTCTTCCTCACATGGAAAGTCTCTAAAATCGGGTTCTTTGAGACACTAAAAGAAGGTGGGAATAGGTGATCAATATAATAAATAAATTCAAATGATACTCACACGGCCTCGTGTGAGCACACACTAGAATTGGTATCTTTTTGTTCTCCTTTAAACTTCAGAACTGGCTCCAAGATACAGTACATTAGAAGTTTTAAAGTTTTAAAGAACCCCTTCCGTGTGGTGCTGTTAGCCGATCACTTTATTAGAAACTAAACCATTATCTTTTATATGTTCTTATGTCCCTTTTTTTTTAACCTAAGTTCTTTGAATGGTTTAGTTTTTAATAAAGTGATCGGCTGCTAACTCTATCAAAGAGGTCTCTTGTCCTTTGTTTACACCACCACAAGGATCCTGGATAGATCCTATCGGGGTCTGAGTCATAGGAAGAGACTACGAAGCCAAGGGGATCCTTATATACTTAATTAAGGTCGTAAAATCTTATTTTATTTCCCCATTCATTCCATTTTCGAGGTACCGCCTGGGTATTTCTCTTCACTATCTTACTGTAAGGCCCTATATGGGAGCTGACCACGGTACTGAACCCATCACTGGCGGTCCCCTGGCCACGTCATTACAGTGTATAGAGTTCTTGAAATATGTGAGAGACGGCTAGTAGATTTTTCATTGGGGCCGGGATTATTACAGTGATTGGAAATTACAGCAAATGCAGACAATATAATCATGGAATTCAGCATTTATTAAATAATTCTAGGAATTCACCAGAAATTAAGAATATAGTTTAGTGCAATAGTGAAGGCTTGCGGGATCTCTTCATTGAGCAATGCAAAAGTGCCTCTTAATTTAGTTTTTGAACAAATTCCTGATCAGTGGTCATGAACAACTTGAATTTCGCAGATACACATTCATTAGGGTATTATTTGTACATTTTGCTAACTCACTGAGATCCTGTATTGGACCTGTTGGGATGCAATAGAGATGTAGCAAGACTTTCCGTCCTCAACATAGTGGATGAACAAGCAAAAGTCTGTGGCACTGGGGACAGTGTCTGTGGCACTGGGGACAGTGTCTGCCATGATTACTCTGCACGGGGTACATGCTCCTGGCTAGGACCCCCTGTAGCGTTAACTCTTCGGTGCATGCCTACATCTGTATCTGACTCATATATTAGGTGTTTCTTGCACACTCGCACATTCTTCATTTACTGTAAGTAACTGGTGCTGTTGTGTTGAATGTTTATGGATATAACCCAGTTTTATGCACTCCTTATTTCATTACATTGATTCATTTGCTTTTATGTAAGATCCCTGTTGTTTCCTTTGGCAAACCAAAGACTAAAGATGTGGAAACTCTTTGGTTTGCATATCGATTTGTTTTTAAACACAAAAATAACTAAAACCTTGAATAAATTGCTCAAAGGTGCTTTTGCTTCTAATGGTTTTAAAGGTTGGACAATTCCCCAAGTTAGTTTAAGGACAATTACTAGAATTGGGATTAGGTGATTTTCTCGTGAAACTCTTTACATCAGTATTATAAAATATAATATAGGTGTCTAAGTTTCCAATATATCAGACAGATTTCTGCCAGACGGTTCTGTAATGATAAATGTTTTTGCATTGTTGCTACAGTCTTCTAAATGTTATGTTATTCTGTTTACAGGATTGTGCAATAATCTGATAAATCCAAGATTTGGATGTAAAAGGTAAAATAGGTGGGGAGGGAGGACACACCTTGCCCCTTGGGATGCTGGGGGACGACGACGCAGGGTGGAGTTGGTATTCTTCACTCTTCTCACAGTAAGTTTCAGCCCCTACCTACACCTACAGATGCAGCCAGATGATTTGTCGCATTGTTGACCAGGAAACAGCAGATGGCACAAGCCTGGCTACTTCCTGCTCGCGGAATCCCCGTGACCAGAATAATGGCCCATCAGGTGTGCCTGCCTCTGAATGGGATTCCCGCTGTGTGAATCCTACCAGGCGGTATGGTAATCATTGGTAGGTTGGTAATTTGAGCGGAGCGCTGTGTGTCTCGTGAACATGAAAGAAAAAGATATATATAATGGTGCAGATAGTATAAACAAATGAAGTCTCAAGATAACTCTGCAATGGTGTTACTCACAATTGACAATGTCAATATAAGGCGTATCAGAGACACTTCTCTCTCTGATAGGAGCCCTTTAATGGATACCCCCTCAGAGTGGTGTCTTGATAACGTGTCAGGAAGCTTGATGGTGGTCAGGGTTTTACTCCCAAGGTTTGTATAAAAAAGAGAGAGAGAACGCACAATAGTATAGTATGGTCTAAAATAGTGTATTAGCAGCAATGAATAGACATATGCATGATGCACTCACATTTCCAATATGTTTTACGTTCGAGGGAGAGTACTGCTGGTTGTAGAGAGTGCCGGTATCTTCAGGAGCGGCAGAGCACTTCCGCGTGTGTCACATGTGTCCGCGTCACGTCCTGTGACGTCTCGGGTTGGGGCAGAAGAAGCTGCCCTGCGTGTCCGTCTCCGTGCCAGCACCTAGCTCCAATGATCTCTCCAGCTCAGTCACCTCCCACAGTAGATCGATTCTACGCGTTTCGCTGTGGCTTCTTCAATAATCGGATTTGGTATGGTAATCAGTCTGGAAGAGACGCGCAGTGAGAGTACACAGAATCAGTCACTCTCTCGGCGCACCTCTGGCAGACGATCGCACCGTGTTTATTTAATTTTAATAACACAGTACTGAAGCGGGGGGTTTCCGGAGCTGAGCTGCATTTATTTCAGACCCGGGGACCCCCTGCTTCCTGAATTACAGGAACCGGTATGGGGTGCCGGTATCTCCTCCAACTTTAAATGCCCCGGTAACGTGGCGCAGGAGAATTAGACATGCAGGAGATACTGGTACCCCATACCAGGGCATGTATCTCAGGCTGAAATTAATACGGTTCAGCTCCGGAGACCCCCTGATTCCACACTATGTCATTAAAGTTAAATAGAAGCAGCTTCCTTGCCTTAGCGGCTAGCCACTAAGGTAATTAAGGGGTTAAGGCAAACTACCTGGTTTGTTGGGGGTAGGCAGGTGGATGAAGGGGGTAGTTGCCCCAGGGTGGGTGTTTTTGTAGGCTAAGTAAGTCTACATCCTCACTCTCATATTTCCTTTCAAACTTTGAATCCTTTTTATCCTTTGTCCTGTCTTCTGACTCACCCACTCTGTCCTAGAGCCCTTTAAATACCACACTGATGAACCGCTCTCATTCCTGGGCATCTGGTCTCCTTTCAATCTCTTCCTCATTTTGTCTCCATCACTGCTTCCTGCACCCACAAGGGTGGCCACTTCCTTGACCTCGTCTTTCCGAAAAACGATTCCTTATGTGATTTCTCAATCTCTGACCATAACCTCCCTCACATTCCTCAAACTCAACCTCCAGCCTCTCCTAAGTATACTCAAAACCTGCATTCCATTGTAACAATGATTGTCTCATACCAGGAAGCAGACCCGTAAGGCTGAGGTAGGCTATACGTACGCCTGACCTGAACCGAGTCCTGAATGAGGATAGCAAAGTCAGGGTCAAAGGCCGGAGTCAAGGCAGGCAGCAGAGAATTGGAGTCAGGGTCACAGGCAGAGGTCAAGGCTGAATGCAAACAAAAACAGAAACAAGCTGGAGACTAATAGGAACAAACATGAAACCATGCTCAGGCAACTTCCTGGAGGAAGTACACTCTTTATAGGCAGGATGCCAGTAACCAAGATGGAAACTGCATCCTCGGTATAGACAGAAGTGTAAACAGTGTTTGCCAGTATGCAAGATGACCACCATGTCTTCAGTGAAGGTGCCAATGGTGCCAAAGCCTCACATCGATTGACCTTCAGTCCTTGGAATATTTTCAAAAATCTAAACTTTATTTAATACCATCCTCTACTGGTCCAAACAAAATTGGCACAACTTACAACACTGTCCTTGCCTCGTCACTTGACTAGTATGATCCTCCTGTACGACGATACTCTCTGCACTCCAACTTTGGCTAAAAACAAAGACACGCTTTCTGCACTTTTGTACTCATTACACTGAATGCCTTTTTCTTACTTCCCTTCTCTTATCAACAGGCACACATCCAACCCACAGCCCCTTTTCTTTGTATTGGACACCCTTCTTCAACCTCCCACCACATCATGCTCCAGTTCTTCCATTAAGCCCCAAGACTTGGCTGATTATTTTAAGTGCCAGGTGGAACCTATCTGCAGAGAAATACCCTCTGTCCCTTCCACAGCCCTTCTTCCAAATCATTCTCCTTCTGCCTTTGACTTTTTTTATCTTTCTTCTCGAGTTACAGAGGAAGAAACATCTCTGCTGCTCTTCTCCTCATCCTCCACTACATGCGGCCTCAACCCTATTCCAGCTTCTGCCCTCTCCTGGTTCCCCTCTCATGTCTCTCCCCATTCCTTCAGCGTCTTTTCTGCCAACTCCTCTTCGACTTCCAGGGAACTCACTATAGGTGTTCATCAAGGCTCAGCTTTAGGTCTCTTACTCTTCTCTCTATTTACACACTCACTTGGTTACTTCATTTTATTACCTCCTTTGGATTCAGCTATCATCTCTATGTTGATAACACACAACTATATTTATCTACACCTGACCTTACACCTGCGTTCAGTTAAAAATTGCAAAGTGCCTACAGTATCAGCAATCTCTGCCTGGTTGCCTCTCTGTCACCTCAAGCTTAATATGGCTAAGATAGAGCTCCTAATTTTCCCTCCCCAACCCGACCCAAATATTCTATTCTCCACTACAGTCAATAACATTACTATCCACCCAGTCTCGCAAGCATGCGGGCTACGGACAACATTTGAATCCTGCTTTTCCTTCACCCACATATAAATGCTATTACTAAATTTTGACTTCTCTTCAACATCGCTAAGATATGCCCCTTCCTATGTTCCACCACCACTAAAACACTAATGCATGTTCTTGTTCTCTCCTGCAAAGATTACTGCAACAATCTTATTTATTTATTTATAAGAATGTTTTACCAGGAAGTAATACATTAAGAGTAACCTCTCGTTTTCAAGTATGTCCTGGGCACAGAGTTATAAAAATACATGGTTACTGTTGCAGGGTACATGCAACTACACACGCGGGGTCTCTTGACAAGGCTTATTTATTGAGCCTTAAAAACATACATTACACAAAACAAAATAGCTTCTCTTCAGCAGACAAAAATAGCTTTTCTTCCGCATAGCAAACAAAGCAGCTTCATAAAAACATGTACTTTGCAAACAGACCTTATAGCAGCAATCTCTTCAGTATTTCAAAACCTCTCTCCTGACCAGCTAGCCTGCATGTGTGTACAGCCTGGGGTTTTTTAAAACACCTTGATTATGCAGCTGGGGTCCGACTAATTAAGCAGCCCTTCCCAACTGAAACTTAACCTCGTCACTGCTGCACTGCAAGCCTAAACATAGGTTTGCCAGGTATATGGCTGGTGACGTTCATTCACCCTGTCACAGTTACATTAAAAGAACAGAGGTTATACAGTCAATTCACAGGCATGTCATAGTCAGATAAAGTTTGAAAGTTGGGTACAGGGGATAAAGAGGCTGGTGAGTTTCAGATTGATATAGAGCAGCTTTAACATCACTTTAACATCGGCAAATGGCAGTAAACGAATTACACCCTTTAGCTGTCCTTTGGTTGAGCCAAAGGCTGTTCGTCTTTGGGGCAATGCAGATGTACACTGGGGTGTTGAGATTCAATGCAGCTGTGAACACAAAGTTCTTTGTCTTATTTTCTCTTTAACATTCCAGTGGGTGGGGTTGACATTCCACAATGTACAAGCAAATGTTAACCCTTAGCATGCTGGTCCTGTGCAGAGGGGAGCAGCTATTGGGGAGCCCCATAAGGCTGTCCGCCTTTGGGGCAATGCAGATGTACACCGGGGGTGTTGAGATTCAATGCAGCTGTGAACACAAAGTTCTTTGTCTTCTTTGCTCATTAATAAACAACATTATACCCGGCCTCCCAGCCTCACATCTCTCTCATTTAGAATTCCTCCTTATTGCTGTTCGGATCAGCTCCTGCGTATCTGCTTCTGACCTGAACGCTTTCTGCTGGATCCCTATTCATTTCCGTAAACCACTAATTCTCCTCCTTTGTTTTAAGTCTATAGTCTTCCAATCTATGCACCTTCATATATCTCAGCTCTGATCTCTCGTTACACCCCTCCACGCCTCTTACGCTCAACCCAAGGTTGTCTCATCTATGAATCTTTTTCTTCTTCTCTACATCTCTCTGCCATATTAAACCTTTCTTACTAATCTCTCTCTACCTACGGAACCCTCTTCCACTCAATATTTACCAAGCACCTTCAATTTCCTCATTCAAAGCCCAGCTGAAAATGTACCCCTTAAATGAAGCATCTCATGAAGCTTTCTCCGCCTTTACTACGACCTCCAGATGTCTTTGACCTCCCTGAGTGTACTTCTAATAATGCACTTTTACTCCTACTGTGTCTGTAGGCTCCCTACCTATACCAATTAGATTGTAAAGCTCTTCAGGGTGGCCTCTCCCTTTGCCTAATGTGGTTATTTACTTGTTTCATATTTCCATTATTTGTCATTTATTCCCCTTGCATTGTAATTTTGCAAAGCTCTGTGTACATTGTTGGCGCTTTAGAAATAAAATGATACATGCATAAATAAATGGGAACAGGAGAAGATAATAATCTTAAATCTAATGAATCCAGGGAACCCTAAAAATGAATTCTGATCTCTCACGGCACAGAACAGAGCTGAGATTGCAAGGAATGACTTCTTGTTCTCTGAGATGGAGATGTGGAATGTGGAAAATGTCTTTTATTTGCAGCAGTTTAGATTTCAGATTTCCCAAACATAAGCTGCTCTAATAAAAAGTTTATCTCTGCTACTTATAATTAAACCCTAACTCTCCTCAATGCATGCTCACATTACTTCCGAAATACCTTCAAGCTCAGATGCATTTATCTCATGGATGGCTTACTGAACACTTGACAGTTAAAATGCCCATCACGGGTGAGGGGGTCGGCAGATTATGCTTTCTTGACCCTCTAACAAAATAAGCTAGAAACAAAACAGCAGAAATGTGATTAGTTTATCAACTGGAAAGAGAATATGGCTAATTAAACAAATACTTCTGATGTACAGTACGCTGTAAAGCTTATTGAGTCGCTTTCTTCCCTCCCATTTGATGAACTGTTCAGTCTGCTTGGAGTTGTTGAGAGGAGGAATACATACTGTACAGTTCTTGCAGAACGCCTAACGAGATAGGGGTGAAGGCAGAGTGTAAAAGAGCCAGCAACCAGGACAGCAAATAACATAATGTGATTCAGGAGCATTATAAAAGTGCAGACCACAAGGGCACTGTACCTGGAGCTATCCTCACGAGCTATCTCACACATCTCAGGTATGTATGTATGTATATCTTTATTTATATAGCGCCATTTATGTACATGGCACTTCCCAGCAGTAATACACGGGACATAATATAAATAACACATAACACAAATAACACATATTAGGAATAAGTGCTTCAGACATAAAAGTAACATTAGGAAAAGGAGTCCCTGCCCCGGAGAGCTTATAATCTAGTTGGTGAGTAGGGAGAACGTACAGAGACAGTAGGAGGGCATTCTGGTAAGTGCGTCTGCAGGGGCCAAGGTCTGTGTATGTGGTGTATAGTATCAACCACGGAGCTAGTAATAGGCTTCGTTAAGGAGGTGGATTTTAAAATTGGTCTTAAAGGTGGACAAAGGTCTCTGAGTGTCCCATTCCTAGCACCACTAAATATAATCTTATTTATTACAGAGCTCTGAGAATATGGCTCCTTTACTGGGCTACCAAGTAATAAATATAATCTTATTTATTACTTGGTAGCCCAGTAATGGAGCCATATTCTCAGAGCTCTATTACTGATTTAATGAGGCACTAACTTGCCCCTCGTTAAGTTCAATAACACATTGTTAAGCCATGTTTTCAGCCGGAAAGGGCATTGCGTTAACAGTAACGTACGTTAGTGCTAATGGTATGCAATCCCCTGAACATCCATATCCACAAAGTTCTGTTCTGTTCTAGTTGTAGCCCTGTTTCCCCCACCCAATCTCACACAGGGCCTCTCTCTGGGAAACTCACTCTGGTTACATGGTTGAGTGTGGTGCAAACCTGCTGGTAACAGGGGGCCCTGGGTCTCCCGCATGGTGTTGTAGGGGAATGACAGGACAGGATTCTGGGGTCTTGCCCGAATATTATTCACAGGTGCAGCGCCTCCATCTCGTGCAGCCCCCAGGTGTATGGGGAGAAGTCTCTGCAGAAGAATCTCTTCCCCCTCCTCCCAATAGACTTCACTCTCAGGCAGGAGGTATAGTAAAACTCAGAATGCTTTATTGGTCGTTCTGTATTCAGCAGCAGCCAGTAATGGATAGCAGTTAGAGGGTATTCACCCTCAGGATGTCCCTGGATTCACTCCCAGCCAAAGGGCACAGAGAGTGGTCCTTGCTCTTCCCTTATCCCCCTGTGGGATAGGACGGTAACGGTTTCCCACCACTCCCCTAAGGGAGGGCCTCAAACTGCCAGAGCCCTGACAGCTAAGTTTGGGTAAACCAGCCTTTATCACGGTAGAGGCAGACTGGCTAAATACAGGAAGTGCAACTCCTTAAGCCAGTTCTAGTGAGAACCAGCCCTCTGTCACTGATTGGACAGCAGGCCTAATTGCCCACCTTCTCTGACTCACTGAGCTGCATGTGTGGGCAAAACTCATGATTACTCCTGGCAAACCTACCCTTACTAGGTTTTACTGCCAGGAGGAGAGCAGACCTATAGCCCAAAAACCAATCAGGTCTACATAGTTAACGCCGGGAATTTAACAATGCATTGGTTAATCATATTTAAAGATGGCGTTACTCCCGTCCAGACCCTGAAATGACAGAGAGAGAGAGAAGGGTACAAGTCCTGTTATATACCTCCCAAAACACTCCTTTATACAAGCATAGGCTTTATGCCATGTTAAGTTAGTACTGGGCCATGTGAGCTGCATTTCTGTGTGATAGAAACGCCCCTTTCCCAAGACAAGCTGCTTCCATTAAACGACAAGGCAGTTTTTCTCTTTCGCCTCTTTGTTTTTGTGAAAGAGCCAGGATTTCATGGATTACAAATCAATATGTGGAACCTATTCTTAAAAAGAAATCTGTATTTAAGGGCATGTCAAAACGGAACCACATCATCTATTAAGTAAATGCAAAGACGATCACAGTTTGAAAAGATTTACATTGTACTCCTTAGTCCCTTTAAATTACAGCTTTTGGAAAATAATTATGTTTTCATCTGTATTTGACAGCACTTTTTTGAGTAAGTGCCACTTTAGCCGCGTTATTCCCATGTACAGTTGACAGAATTCATTTCGAGAACAGTTTTACAGTTGACTGAGATATAATTCTTGGAATTTAAATATTTGAGACATTTTTTTTTTCTTTTTTCAAGGTTGGCAATTCTTTCAGTCCTGTTTTAATCATATTTCTTTTCCTTCTATTTGTACTTCATGTCATTGCTGCTTATCAGCTTCTGCTTTTCTAATGAGAAGCATGTTTTAATTTAGTCACCGGGCAAAGCACTCACCCTAACGAAAAGTGCATCTCCCGTTATTTCAGCAGAGAAGCAAGAACGAGCCAGCCTTGGCAGCTGCAAAAAAAAAAAAAGGATTCAGGATTTTTAATGCCACTTATACATGTATTTCTGCTGCACAGCTTGTGAAGGATACCATCGTATCTCTGTCTGCAAATTATAAGGTGGCATTAAAACATTTTAATTCGTATTAGTTCTATTCCTATAAATGTTATTGGTTTTAATATCCCATGTCTGTATATTTAAAGATAGTTTTAAGAGCTGAATTTATTGTAATAAGTCTAAACAGGGACTATTGATGCTTTTATGGCGTGTAATATATGCAGTTGCAAGTCTCCTGCTGGTCTATAGGCTTTTAGATTCCACTAATATCCCTCTCTTATTTGCAATCATGCAGTGTAGAAACAATGATTAGTAAAATGCACCGGCATTTGGCAGGAAGGGAGTGGAGAATCTGGCTAATGAGAGTCTTTAAATTGACTCATAGAAATCTAACGGCAATCACTTGTCCTACTGAAATGTTTTTTTTATAGTGCAAAAACATGACCAGTGATGTATTGGAAATAAAACACACAGGCACAGTAGAATTCACTTGTCTTTTAAAGAGCCTGACTTTAATAAAGTCCACACTGAAGATGATTCTTTATACAAAATATACATGGTATTTTCTCTCCAAAAATCTGATTACTATGGAATATCTTCAGTGGATTATTACTGTAACATTATTGTTTATCTAGAACCATGTACTCTACATTTTTCCATTGGAGCATACAGATAATGTAATATCCAGGATTTCCTGGGGGGTTCTGGGAGAAAGACTTCCCAGGCCTATTGAAGAAGAACCAGTGGTCCGGGACCTTGACTTAAGGTCGTTCTGCCATGCGGTTTGCTGAACACACCAAAGCACAAGTTTTCTTTGGGTAATTAGTCACACTCCAGAGGAGCCCCCAGAATGCAGGGGGTAGGCGCGTGTCTGCAAATGCTGATTTAGACATTTAAAGGCACATACGGTAGGGCTAATTTACAGGTGAGGGTCAATTAGTGTCAGGCAGTGGACCGTTGAGAACTGAAGAAAAAGGAATGTTAATAGGAAAGGAGAATAAGGCAGGGTACTCAACTCCAGTTCTCAAGCATCCACCCCCAACAGATCAGCTTTATTCTATCTTCGAAGCCCCCCCAACAGGTCAGCTGTATACTAGCTTCGAAGCCCCCCCAACAGGTCAGCTTTATACTAGCTTCGAAGTCCCCCAGCAGGTCAGCTTTATACTAGCTTCGAAGCCCGCGCAACAGGTCAGCTTTATACTAGCTTCGAAGCCCCCCCCCCAACAGGTCAGCTTTATACTAGCTTTGAAGCCCCCCCAACAGGTCAGCTTTATACTAGCTTTGAAGCCCCCCCCAACAGGTCAGCATTATACTGCTTTGAAGCCCCCCTAACAGGTCAGCTTTATACTACCTTCGAAGCCCCCCCAACAGATCAGCTTTATTCTAGCTTCGGCACAGGTAGTTCAATCATAGGCTCAGTCTTCGTTGAAGCAAGGACTGATTGAGCCATCTGTGTTGAAGCAAGGACTGATTGAGACACCTGTGCTGAAGCAGGGATATCCTAAAAACCTGAACTGTTTTGGGGGGCTTGAGGACTGGAGTTGACTACCCCTGGAACAAGAAAGTAAAAGGAGAATACAATCATTACATAAAGAGAGGAAGTGATATCAAAATAAAATAAGGGGGATGTATAGAATAAATAGGGGAAACTCATTATATAAGTAGTTAGTTAAGTACACTGGTATGTAGAGGGAATAAAGCTGTAGATAGATAGATAGATTAGATAGATTAGATAGATAAGAAGTAATAGACAGATAGATACTCTAATAAGACCTTAAAAATAAATAAACAGATATACACAATCGTATATATATTAAGAGGTAGATAGGTTTACAAGCATAAAGATATACCTAGAAAGGGGAAATAGATCCATACAGGCATACCCCGGTTTAAGGACACTCACTTTAAGTACACTCGTGAGTAAGGACATAAAGCCCAAGAGGCAAACAGCAGCTCACGCATGCGCCTGTCAGCATATCATGAACAGCAATACCGTCTCCCTACCTGTACCGAAGCAATGCGCAAGCAGGGAGACTATAGAGCCCGTTACAAATGCGCTATTTACATCAGTTATGCACGTATATGACGATTGCAGTACAGTACATGCATCGATAAGTTGAAAAAAGGTAGTGCTTCACTTTAAGTACATTTTCGCTTTACATACATGCTCTGGTCCCATTGCGTACATTAATGCGGGGTATGCCTGTACTGTATATAGTTAAATGTCAGTAGTTGGGATACAGGAGAAATTATACGATATAGAGATAGTAGGACAATGAGAAGTATTGAAAGCGATTAAAAGAGAGGATTAGTGCGTAGCTTTATAGATAAGAGGGGGGCTTATTTAGTAAAGTACGACAGCATCGTTTCGTCACAAGTCCCATTGACTGCAGTGGGGGCTTTCTATATGGGAGTCCCAGAATTGGCGCTATTGCACTTTATTGAATAAGTTTCAGAGAGAGAGAGAGAGAGAAAGTAAGAAGAGGTGTGAGTGAGGGGAAGACTATCCCCACACAGAAATATATCTATAATATAATAAAGAAATGCTAACTAGCTAGGACACGCATAGTTACTGTACAGTGACGGACAAAATAAAAAAAAGTGTGTGCCGAGCACGCGCATTTTAAGTTAAACTTCTTTGTCTTCTGAAATTGTATTTGTGATAGTTCTGTTTTTAATTCAAAATCAAAACACATTTCAGTGACAAAAAGCAAAGAAGTTTCACTTAGAACGCAGGTGCTGTATTTTTTTAAATTTATACTGTGAATTCCCTGTGTTTGTTTGTGTGTCTCTGTGTGTGAGTAAGTATGAGAGAGTGACTGTGAGAGTGTGAGTGTGAGTGAGAAAGTGAGAGTGTGTGTGTGTGTTTGTGTGTGTGTGTGTGTCTCTGTGTGTGAGTAAGTATGAGAGAGTGACGTGACTGTGAGAGAGTGACTGTGAGAGAGTGAGTGTGAGTGTGAGTGTGTGTGTGTGTGTGTGTGTGTGTGTGTGTGTGTGTGTGTGTGTGTGTGTGTGTAAGTATGAGAGAGTGACGTGACTGTGAGAGAGTGACTGTGTGAGTGTGAGTGTGTGTGTGTGTGTGTGTGTGTGTGTGTGTGTGTGTGTGTGTGTGTGTGTGTGTGTGTGTGTGTGTGTGTGTGTGTGTGTGTGTGTGTGTGTGTCTCTGTGTGTGAGTAAGTATGAGAGAGTGACGTGACTGTGAGAGAGTGACTGTGAGAGAGTGAGTGTGAGTGTGTGTGTGTGTGTGTGTGTGTTTGTGTGTGTGTGTGTGTCTCTGTGTGTGAGTAAGTATGAGAGAGTGACGTGACTGTGAGAGAGTGACTGTGAGAGAGTGAGTGTGAGTGTGAGTGTGAGTGTGTGTGTGTGTGTGTGTGTGTGTGTGTGTGTGTGTGTGTGTAGGGGTTAAGGTGGAGAGCGCTTTAGATTCAAAAGGGGTAGAGAGAATACATCCTTGAGCAGAAGATTGGGATGGTGCATAGCGAGAAATTAGGGCGGAGATGTAATCAGGGGCAGAAGAGTGTAAAGCTTTAAAAGTGAGGAGGAGAATTCAGTGCAAGATGCGGGATTTGATCGGAAGCCAGGAGAGTGATTTCAGCAGGGGAGACGCTGAGACAGATTTAGGAAAGAGTAGAGTGATTCTGGCAGCAGCGTTTAGGATAGATTGTAGGGGAGACAGGCGAGAGGCAGGAAGGCCGGAAAGCAGGAGGTTACAGTAATCGAGACAGGAGAGAATGAGGGATTGACTCAGAGTTTTTGCGTTCGAGCAACAGAGGAAAGGGCGTATCTTTATAATATTGTGGAGGAAAAAACGGCAGGTTTTAGCTACCTTTTGAATGTGAGGGGCGAATGTGAGAGAGGAGTTGAGTGTGACCCCTAGGCAGCGTGCTTGGGCTATTGGGTGAATGATATTATATAAACCATTATAGACAGCACTCTAAATAATGCATAAAAAATCATGAAGTACAGGGTGCAAACGGAACAGAGTGGGCCCAAACAACCCCACTGAAGATCATATAAACCGGTGACTGACATTACATCATCTGACAACTTTGTGAAATTTAACTTTCAGGAACATTGTCTCTTATCTGATACTAGCTGAGAGACCCGGCGTTGCCCGGGATGTAAATGCGTAATAGGTAGTATTATTTATAAATTGTGGAACAATAGGTGACTGTTTGTTGTAAAGGTTGGATAATAATATTGAAAAGAAAGATGGAAGAAAATGTAATACGATGTTGTATAAAAATGGTTTATTGTAACCACACCACAGTACAATGTATATTTTGGTGCCATAAGTGATGTAAAAATGTGAGGCGTGTGTCCTGCTAGGGTGTGAGGCGGCAGGTGGCGCGTGGGTTGTGAGTGCTGTCTGCGAGTGGGGGTCCTGCTAGGGTGTGAGGCGGCGGGTGGTACGTGGGTTGTGAGTGCTGTCTGAGTGTGGGTCCTGCTAGGGTGTGAGGCGGCGGGTGGCGCGTGGGTTGTGAGTGCTGTCTGCGAGTGGGTGTCCTGCTAGGGTGTGAGGCGGCGGGTGGCGCGTGGGTTGTGAGTGCTGTCTGTGAGTGGGGGTCCTGCTAGGGTGTGAGGCGGCGGGTGGCGCGTGGGTTGTGAGTGCTGTCTGTGAGTGGGGGTCCTGCTAGGGTGTGAGGCGGTGGGTCAGTGATGTCGGTGCGTAGGGGCGGGAGGCAGCAGGTGTGTGTGGCGGCAGGTATGTGTCGAGTGTGGCGGGTGTCTGTTGAGTGCATGCAGCGGCTGTGAGGCGGTGGGTGAAAGGCAGAGGCGGCCGGAGTAAGGGCGGGTGAAAGGCAGAGGCGGGGGTGGGGAGGCGGTAAGGCGGGCAGGAAGGCGAAGGGCGGCGGGAAGGGGAGGAGGGGGTGGAGGAGGGGGGCAAGGGGTGGAGGAGGGGGGCAAGGGGTGGAGGAGGGGGGAAGGGTTAGAGGAGGGGGGGGGGAAGGGTTAGAGGAGGGGGGGGAAGGGTTAGAGGAGGGGGGGGAAGGGTTAGAGGAGGGGGGGGAAGGGTTAGAGGAGGGGGGGGAAGGGTTAGAGGAGGGGGGGGAAGGGTTAGAGGAGGGGGGGAAGGCGGTTGTTGGTCATACACATGTTAAAAATGGCATGTTTTTGAGTGTAGTGTGTGGCATAGAATGACAGGATGTTTGCGTGTGTGTGTGTGTGTGTATGAGGGGGTTTTGTGTGGGTGAGTGTTGTGTACATTATACAGACAGTAAAATAGTTAGGAAAACAAATTTTATTTCAACGAACATCTGATTTCCAGTGGTAGGTGTTGTCATACACTGTGTGAGGTAGCGGGATAGGGGGAGGAACATTGGTGGCATGGTGTGTGAGTGTAGGCCGCGGCCTCGCGGTCCGGTTGCGGTAGGGAGCTGTGTGAGGTGCAGGAGATGAGGCGTGCTGTGCGGTCCGCGGGAGCTACACTGTGTGAGGTAGCGGGATAGGGGGAGGGACATCGTTGCCATGGTGTGTGTGTGTAGGCCGCGGCCTCGCGGTCCGGTTGCGGTAGGGAGCTGTGTGAGGTGCAGGAGATGTGGCGTGCTGTGCGGTCCGCGGGAGCTACACTGTGTGAGGTAGCGGGATAGGGGGAGGGACATCGTTGCCATGGTGTGTGAGTGTAGGCCGCGGCCTCGCGGTCCGGTTGCGGTAGGGAGATGTGTGAGGTGCAGGAGATGTGAGGCGTGCTGTGCGGTCCGCGGGAGCTACACTGTGTGAGGTAGCGGGATAGGGGGAGGGACATTGGTGGCATGGTGTAGCGGGGTAGGGGGCCTCGCGGTCCGGTTGCGGTAGGGAGATGTGTGAGGTGCAGGAGATGTGAGGCGTGCTGTGCGGTTCGCGGGAGCTACACTGTGTGAGCTAGCGGGATAGGGGGAGGGACATTGGTGGCATGGTGTAGCGGGGTAGGGGGCCTCGCGGTCTGGTTGCGGTAGGGAGCTGTGTGAGGTGCAGGAGATGAGACGTGCTGTGCGGTTCGCGGGAGCTACACTGTGTGAGGTAGCGGGATAGGGGGAGGGACATTGGTGGCATGGTGTAGCGGGGTAGGGGGCCTCGCGGTCCGGTTGCGGAGGGAGATGTGTGAGGTGCAGGAGATGTGAGGCGTGCTGTGCGGTCCGCGGGAGCTACACTGTGTGTGGTAGCGGGATAGGGGGAGGGACATTGGTGGCATGGTGTAGCGGGGTAGGGGGCCTCGCGGTCCGGTTGCGGAGGGAGATGTGTGAGGTGCAGGAGATGTGAGGCGTGCTGTGCGGTCCGCGGGAGCTACACTGTGTGAGGTAGCGGGATAGGGGGAGGGACATTGGTGGCATGGTGTAGCGGGGTAGGGGGCCTCGCGGTCCGGTTGCGGTAGGGAGATGTGTGAGGTGCAGGAGATGTGAGGCGTGCTGTGCGGTCCGCGGGAGCTACACTGTGTGAGGTAGCGGGATAGGGGGAGGGACATTGGTGGCATGGTGTAGCGGGGTAGGGGGCCTCGCGGTCCGGTTGCGGTAGGGAGCTGTGTGAGGTGCAGGAGATGTGGCGTGCTGTGCGGTTCGCGGGAGCTACACTGTGTGAGGTAGCGGGATAGGGGGAGGGACATCGTTGCCATGGTGTGTGAGTGGAGGCCGCGGCCTCGCGGTCCGGTTGCGGGAGGGAGATGTGTGGCGTGGAGGGGAAGGGGGGTTTGAAGAGGCAGTCTGCAGTGTTTGGTGTTGTGTCTCTGACCTCACACTCTCTCTGACCTCACTCTCTCTCTCTGACCTCACTCTCTCTCTCTGACCTCACTCTCTCTCTGACCTCACTCTCTCTCTGACCTCACTCTCTCTCTCTCTCTCTCTGACCTCACTCTCTCTCTCTGACCTCTCTCTCTCTCTCTGACCTCACTCTCTCTCTCTGACCTCACTCTCTCTCTCTGACCTCACTCTCTCTCTCTGACCTCACTCTCTCTCTCTGACCTCACTCTCTCTCTCTCTGACCTCACTCTCTCTCTCTCTCTGACATCACTCTCTCTCTGACCTCACTCTCTCTCTAAGTCTCCCGGTGCTGCTCCTCCAGCGTGCGCGCCGGGCCTCCCTCTCTCAGCGTCGCTGAGCCGGGCTGAACAGATGCACAAAGCCCCTGCATCTGTAATCAGCGCTGCTATAGTTCCTCTGGCCTGGGACATAGTAAGCGCTTAGGTGCTGCTGCTCGCTCTTGCTTGCTGCCGCTCGCTCTACCAGGAACTTTTCGCTGTCCTGGCAGAGGAGACAGCAAGCGCGCTTGGTAGGCGGGTATCACTGTGTGTGTTTGTCACTTGGTGAGTGTGAGTGTGAGTGAGAAAGTGAGTGTGTGTGTGTGTTTGTGTCTCTGTGTGTGAGTAAGTATGAGAGAGTGACGTGACTGTGAGAGAGTGACTGTGAGAGAGTGAGAGTGTGTGTATGTGTGTGTGTGTGTGTGTGTGTGTGTGTGTGTGTGTGTGTGTGTGTGTGTGTGTGTGTGTGTGTGTGTGTGTGTGTGTGTGTGTGTGTGTGTATTATATAATATTTAAAAATGAAAAAAAAAAAAGACATGTGAGAATAAATTATTTATTAACATTGTGCAACTTTGATAAATATATTCACACGCACACACCACACACACATCACACACATCCATATACACCACACATACATATATATATATATATATATATATATATATATATATATATATATATATATATATCACACATACATATATATATATCTATATATACATACACACACACACACACACACACACACACACACACACACACACCACACATATATATACACCACACATACACATTATATATATATATACATATATATATATATACACCACACATACATATATACACACCACACATATATACACACCACACATATATACACACACACACACACACACACACACACACACACACACACCACACATATATACACACACACCACACATATATACACACACACACACACACACACCCTGCAGCCCGTTTTACACACACACACACCCTGCAGCCCGTTTTTCACACACACACACACACACACAACACACACACACCCTGCAGCCCGTTTTTCACACACACACACACACACACACACACACACACACACACACACACACACACACACACACACACACACACACACACACACACACACACACACACACACACACACACACACACACACACACACACACCTTGGTGCTGTCTGGTGGCTCTGCAGTTGCAATGCCGGGCAGGCTGCAGCCCCATTGGATGGGAGCGGTCACGTGACCGCTCCTCTGCTTCCCCTCAGAGGTTTTTTTTTTTTTTTTTTTTTAAATGAGCTAGCAGCCCTTGTTTCCCGCTGCTGGCGGCCCTGATCGCGGCGCCCCTCTAGCCAAGCCCTTCCTGATTCGGCAGTCTGTGGTAGCAGACGTGAAGGTTTTGATAGCTGTGAAGCGTGGCCCCAGAGCAGGTTGAGGATTAGAGGAAAGCGTTCCCAAAACTCAGTGAGGGGTGGGACAGTGTGGAAGTATTAGGGCATTGGTGTTGGACGCAGGCCAATGAGAGGTGTGCGGGGGCGGGCATTGGACGCAGGCCAATGAGAGTCAGTGAGGGGTGGGACGCAGGCCAATGAGAGGTGTGCGGGGGCGGGCATTGGACGCAGGCCAATGAGAGTCAGTGAGGGGTGGGACGCAGGCCAATGAGAGGTGTGCGGGGGCGGGCATTGGACGCAGGCCAATGAGAGTCAGTGAGGGGTGGGACAGTGTGGCATTGGTGTTGGACGTAGGCCAATGAGAGGTGTGCGGGGGCGGGCATGGCCTGAGCAGGAGTGACAGGCCCAAGGTCCAATGCGATTGACCCTTGGGACGCAGACATACAGTGATTTCACAAATATATAGTAGATGGAGGACATTCTTGAACAACAGGGGGAATCATTGAATATTTCTTCACAGCCTTTTTTTGGAAATCAAGATTCTGGTTTTAGGAAAAAATCGATTTTCTGTCCCAGCTCTCAGAGAGGTCCATATATTACGACTTTTGAGAAACTGGTGGAGCGAGACATTCGTTTGTTGGGCAAAAGTTTCTCATTTTCTAATGTAGTGTCTAATAACCTTACCATCTCAGAGGTTAAACAATTGGAGATCCTTAAAAAAGATGATAGATTTGTCTTTAAAAATGCAGATAAGGGAGGGGTTCTGGTGGTCTTATCAGCTGATCAATATAAGATTGAGGCGTATAGACAATTGAATGATACAGCCCTTTATCAGTGTCTTAAGACCGACCCTACTAAGGACTGTATGGGTCAATATATGGAGCTTTTGGACATGGGTAGAATACTTGAAGTTATCAAACACAAGGAATTTGAGTTTTTGATCTGTCCACATCCCGTGGTACCTATTTTTCATCATCTCCCGAAGATCCATAAATCGCTGGTCGACCCTCCTGGTCGACCCATAGTGGCGAGTATTGGATCTTTGGGAGATGCTTTATCACGTTATGTGGACAGATTTCTACAACCATTAGTATATCAATTCCCTTCTTTTATTAAAGACACGTCAGATCTTATTATGTCAGTACAGGATTTAAATGGAAGCGGGGATACAGGTGGGTCACATTGGATGTGACCTCCCTGTATTCTATTATTTCACATGAACATGGTATTAATGCAATACACCATTTTCTTAATTTATCAGATCTTTCTATCACTTTATGCACTTTTTTATTGGAATCTGTCACATTTTTACTAACTCACAATTATTTTAAGTTTGATTCACATTATTATTTGCAAAAATTAGGCACTGCTATGGGTTCTTCTTTTGCTCCGTCATATGCTAATCTTTTTATGGGTTTATGGGAATCACAGCACATTTATCACGATTCTAATTTATATCGTAATCACATAGTTTTTTTATAGACGCTTCATTGATGATCTTATTTTGGTGTGGGATGGGGATTCTGAATCACTTGTCACTTTTATTAACACTCTTAATATTAATGATTTTAATTTAAATTTCACAAATATACACAATATGCACCACATAAATTATTTGGATATTACATTGTTTATTGATAACGACAAAAACATACAAACTGACATATAGAAAGGCTCAGTCCGAGAATGCTCTTCTTTGTGCATCCAGTTGCCACCCCCCCTCTCTTATTAAAAGTATACCCAAAGCCCAATTTATTAGGCTTAAATGAATATGCTCTGATAATGAAACATTTAGATCCCAATCCCTTGTTATGGCGGATAAATTTCGAGCAAGAGGTTATAAGGATAGGGATATTATTACAGCATTCGAATATGCAGACTCCTTGGATAGAAAGGATATTATTAAACATAAACCCTTCAAAAAGAAGACTCAATATAAATATGAAGATAACTCTTTATGTCCATCATTTATTCCCACCTTTAGTAGACAATCTCAGTCTATTAGAGAGATTTTTCTCAAACATTGGAAGATACTATCTTTAGATAAGGATATTGCATCTACCATACAAGGAGGACCTAGGTTTATTTATAAGAAAGCTAAAACCTTAGGTTCTCGCCTCTCACCTAGTTTATTTAATTCGGTTCCTCAAAGATCCCAGCTACGCAATATTCCAAAAGGTTTTTTCCTATGTGGGAGATGCTCTATTTGTAAATATGCTAAATCTATTAAGAAAATTTCAAGTGGGGATGTTAACCACCGTGTTGGAAGTTTTATTAACTGTCATACTAGCCATGTAATTTATCATCTTCAGTGTGGTTGTAAAATGTCTTATATTGGTCGCACTATAAGACCATTGCGACTTAGAATTCAAGAACATATTAGACTTATTGTCAAAAAAGACTTGTCACATCCGGTTTCACGTCATTTTTCATCTTGTCCCCATGGAGACATTGCTAAATTCACCTTTTCTGGGTTAGAACATGTGGATGTACATCCCAGAGGCGGGAATAGATTGCTCAAACTTAATATGAGAGAAATGTTTTGGATCTATGCTATGAATACTCTATGTCCTACTGGTATTAATGTGGAGTGGGATCTTAAACACTTTTTAGTTTAAAGATATTTTTTAGTTTTAAGATCTTTTTCATTCCACTTCACTTTTTCTTTCTTCTTTTTTTATGCTAATATGTATAATATAATTGTTTAATATCATTTAAACATGTTATGTTGGTTTTTAAATCTTGTTTTCAACTGCTTTGGATATGGTTCACAGTGAGTCTTTAGTAGTGATTATCTATATGGGGTTAATACCCGGATGTGCTTCTAATGAAGCAATTAGTGTATTATTCATCAGGTGTGTTTGTCTGTTCACATCTATTGAATACATCCAATCATACCTTTAGCCTCACTATATAGGCTTCACTATGTGCTGAACCAGGTACTCTTTGACAAAGTCCTATTGGTGGACGAAACGCGTCAGAGTTTTTCTCTGTAGCAGAAGGAATTATGTGTATGCACTTAATAAACAACCTTTTAATTTGATTGCGCTTGGATACCAATTTTTGTACCCGTACGGTAGCTGTAAACCGCCTGAAACCTTTCTTCTACTTACTGGGTGAATGATATTATATAAACAATTATAGACAGCACTCTAAATAATGAATAAAAAATCAAGAAGTACAGGGTGCAAACGGAACAGAGTGGGCCCAAACAACCCCACTGAAGATCATATAAACCAAAATAAGGGCTCAAGCACACACTGATTAATAGAGAAAACAAAAGACTCTTTCGTTTTCTCTAATAATCAGTGTGTGCTGGAGCCCTTGTTTTGGTTTGTTTGGGTGAATGATCGTAGTTCCAACAGTAATGTGGAAGGAGGTAGTAGGGCCAGATTTGGGAGGAAGTATGAGGAGCTCTGTTTTTGCAATGTTAACTTTAAGTCGGCGGAAGGCCATCCCGGATGATATAGCAGAGAGACATTCAGAAACTTTAGTCTGTACCGCAGGTGTAAGTTCAGGGGTTGAAATGTAAATTTGTGTGTCATCAGCATAGAGTTGATATTTGAACCCAAGAGATGTGATTAGGTCACCTAGAGAAATTGTGTACAGAGAAAAGAGAAGAGGTCCCAGGACAGAGCCCTGGGGTACCCCCATAGAGAGATCAATAGAGGAGGTGTTAGCAGAAGAGACACTGAAAGTACCAGTTTTGTACACTATAACTGCATCTATAAAGAACTCTCATGTTGCTCCATTAAAAGGTTATCCTCTTCTCTCATCGCTAACACGGCATTCAAGTGTTTGTTTTAAGTTACATCTAAATATTAGTATTTAGTATCAAATGTGAGATGTTTCCTGATTTTTCTGAAGAAGTAAACAAGCTTAATATTTCCAGTCTACTGATTGTTGTCACTTCTACTGACTGTCAGCCCCGATGAGTCATTCAAAACAGAAAGAATTGTACATACTTTTACTATATGAATGGGCTGTAAAGCAATACAACATGTTGCTAGCACAATAGTACAGTAACATTGGTAACAAAAGGGTGGTCAGCGATAGTATTTTTGTAATATACAGGCATTATACAGTTGCAAGATAGGTAATACCTTTGTCGTTTGCCCCAATTACCGGTCAGGTGAGTCCCAAAAGTGGTAACTCCAACTCCACCTGCAGCCAACCAGAACCTGGTCCCCTAGATACAGTACTGTACATTACCAACGGAGATCGCCCATTGGGATCCCAAACAGATCACTAGAGTGACGAGGCAGAGCAATAATAACACCAATTTGTTATACAAATATAATGTATTATGACGCAATTGTTTCCTAAAGGAAACATGATTCAAAATGATATTGAATAGAATGAACAATAAATAAATACTTTCTGAGTGTGTTTCCATGCAATCAATTGAGGTATTTGTATGTTATTTATGGATATAGACTCAGTATCTTCGATACCAGTACATGCAGATCATTATTTAGTGACATGGTAGCCAGTGACAATAATACAATAACCCAATCTCTTACCATCTGCCCAACGAGTAGAATAGCTTGTTTCACCTGGCTCAATAAGTGACAGTTGTATGTGTTATGTAGACAAAAAAAAAACACTGCACAACGCAAATAGTGAAGTATGCAAGTGACAAGTGTATATTAAAATAGGGATAAATATTCTGCGAACATCAAGGTATTAGGTCATAAGCATTGAGTGTATTAAACACACAAGTTACCACTCGGCGACTGCTGGTATAGGAGTCAGGTGTTTGCTTCTCTCAGCAAGCGTCTGGAACAGCAGCTGCAATGTTATCCTTTCCTAGGAACACCTCTTCAAACGATCACCGTCTCTATACGGGACTCCCCTCTGATCAGCTGGGCTCCCGATAAGTCCGATAGTCTTTAGCCTTCCGATGCCCCCGGTGGTCGGACTCAGAGGGTCCCCGGATTAGTCAAAGAGGGCTGGAGTGGTTCGTAGAGCTCTCCGGTTAGTGCAGTCACACACGGAGGTGAATCAGCTGGCTGCGAGTGAACCTCCAGCATGCCACGCTGTCGCTCCATAGCGGGACGCTGCGTGATGATGTCACCATATCAGTAACACGGAGTAAAGCAGCAAGAGTGTCAAACAGTCTCTATGGTGCCCGAAATTGCACACAATGATACAAATAGCAATGCCAATGAAGATAGCAATAGACACATAGACCAAATATGATCCTACGCGTTTCGTAGTAATAACTATTTCTTCTGAAGAAGTAGTTATTACTACGAAACGCGTAGGATGATATTTGGTCTATTTGTCTATTGCTATCTTCATTGGCATTGCTATTTGTATCATTGTGTGCAATTTCGGGCACCATAGAGACTGTTTGACACTCTTGCTGCTTTACTCCGTGTTACTGATACGGTGACGTCATCACGCAGCGTCCCGCAATGGAGCGACAGCGTGGCATGCTGGAGGTTCACTCGCAGACAGCTGATTCACCTCTGTGTGTGACTGCACTAACCGGAGAGCTCTACGAACCACTCCAGCCCTCCCTGAATAATCCGGGGACCCTCTGAGTGCGACCACCGGGTGCATCGGTAGGCTAAAGACTATCGGACTTATCGGGAGCCCAGCTGATCAGAGGGGAGTCCCCTATAGAGACGGTGATCGTTTGAAGAGGTGTTCCTAGGAAAGGATAACATTGCAGCTGCTGTTCCAGACGCTTGCTGAGAGAAGCAAACACCTGACTCCTATACCAGCAGTCGCCGAGTGGTAACTTGTGTGTTTAATACACTCAATGCTTATGACCTAATACCTTGATGAACGCAGAATATTTATCCCTATTTTAATATACACTTGTCACTTGCATACTTCACTATTTGCGTTGTGCGCTGTTTTTTTTTGTCTCCATTTCTTTCCGCACTGCACGGTTACGTAACATATTTTATTGTTTACACTGTGGTTTTTTGTGGTTTCACCAGTTGGGTTACTAATTAGAAGGGTTATGTTTAAAACACTTTATCACTGATAATATTAGAGGTTGAGTAGTTGCGCACAGTATATTTTGTTCACCATTGTATGTGTTATGTGATCACACTGGTAGCAGCCTAATGCGGTTTGCTACACAGTTGATGTAGTGTTGGCTACCATGTAACCTAGGCTGCGTTTATAGTACCGGTGACGCGACGTCGCTCAAAAACAAATGCATTGTCGCCGTTGCAAGCGCTTATTAGTAAGCGACAGCGACGGAGCCGCAGAGCGACGTGGCGGCACGAATTTTTGAAGCTGGTCAAATTTGATTTTTCAGAGGCTGTCGCCACATGTGACAGCCTCTGAACAAATCAAATACCTGGTCGCCCGCAAAGTCACTGGAAAGCGAATTACAACTTTCGCTAGTGGCGACGGTGACAGGTGACATAACCGGTCACGTCATGGTCACTATAAGCTCGGCCTTAGCTTAGTAAGCGTTGTGTGACATCTTGCTGGAGAAGATGCTGGTTCTTGGACCCCCAGGACTTCATGGAAAGGCTTCTCACCATATGACAGCGGATACTCAGCTTCTATGGACACCTCCGGCTTAACTCAATGTGTTGTGCTGTTTATTATGTCACTTTACTTAATAAATGCTCCTAATGCAGTTGACTTTGTGTACAGTACCTGCGGTTTTTGAAGTGAAACTTCTTTGTTGGCACCTACGGGGGTTTTGATGAGAAAATTCTCGTGTGTTGTAACTAAAATCATGCTACTGTTTTTCGGGCACGAGGTTGTAGGCAGCGCATGTGCAGAGGAGGTTGTAAACCGTGCCAGGCGTGCTGCGCAGAAGCCCATATTGATTTTCCCTTCCGCATGCGCATAATGGCATGGCTGGCGCGCTCCCGTGTGCAGGCCCATCTGGCACCGCGAACACAGGCTCACCAAGCTCCTCCACGCATGTGTGCAGGCCCATCCGGTGACGTGCGAATGTGCAGGACCCCAGAAGTGATCAGCTGCCTGGCCCACAACGAACTCTCTGCTGCACAGCTGAGTCAGTCACCCACCCAGGTAAGTCACCCACCCATCCAGTCACCCATCCAGTCAGTCACCCAGTCAGTCACCCACCCAACCAGTCAGTCACCCACCCCAACCCAGTCACCCAGTCAGTCACCCACCTACCCAGTCACCTCTGGAATTCCCTTCCTCTCAATATTCGACTAGCACCCTCTCTATCCACCTTTAAACCCCACCTCAAAACACATCTGCTTAAGGAAGCATATGAGTAGCTCCATAGCCGATAATTTACTCCTCACATAACTCTTAGCCCCTTGCAGACGCACTTACCAGAACGCCCTCCTACTGACTCTGAACGTTCTTCCTACCAGCCAATTAGATTGTAAGCTCTTCGGAGCAGGGACTCATTTTCCTAAATGTTACTTTTATGTCTGAAGCACTTCTCCCCTTTATGTGTTATTTATATTATTTGTTATTTATATGATTGTCACGTGTATTACTGCTGTGAAGCGCTATGTACATTAATGGCGCTATATAATTAAAGACATACATACTGCTGTACTGCAGAGAAGCTGATTTCCGGCTCCCCGGAAAGCCGGATTCCCATACCGGGGGGGTCAGGGGTGCAGGCAAGCTGCTCAAGGTAATCAGAGACTGTCACATGGGGAAGACCTGCTGCCCTCTCAGATGTGCCCTGGAATTTGGATATTGTGCAGGTGTTCACTTCCCTAATCCCTGAGGCTTTTTATTGGATTGATTTGTCTGGGTAATTCTGGAGGGGGAGTGGCGGGGGGGGGGGGGACATTTATGTTGCTAGTTTTACATCTGGAAAAAATGCACAACCCACATTGTGCAAACATTAAACAATATTTGTATACTTCCCTTTTTTAATCCCACATGAATGCGAGATCTATTTCATCTATAAAAAAAAACACGAGGCCAAAGCAGACACAGCCTGTGATGGAGCATCTCCGAAGAATTGACTGTTTCCTAATGGTTTCTCTAGTGCAATGCCAAGGACGATATGCACGTTTGAAGGAGTAGCCGGAACAATACATATTGTGATGTTCTCACAGCACTAAGGAGAATTTGCGAACGCCTCGGCTTCATGTTGCACATTGTAATAATTAATGCTGTCTTTTATCAGGTCTGTCACAGTGTGGAAATACCTGCGTGAATGCAAACCTATTAAAGCATGCAGTGTGGTGGACATTGATTGAGTGCATTATTGTAATGAAGATTACACAGCGTAGCCTTTCCTACCTCCATGGAGATAGCCAAAGTAAAGGTCAAAGCAAACTTTATTGGTGGTGCTGGTGCCTCTCTGTGCTCTAGAATAAAATGTTCGATGATGGATTTTATTTGATAATTGCCCTTTTAAAAGCTACAAGGAATTCAATTCCGATTACTTTCTGAATATCCTCAAAGTCGCTGGCCCTAATCTTAGTCTCAATTCTTTAGTGACACAGGACCATATTTACTAAACCAGCGTTTCCCAAATGGTGGGTCGGGACCCGGCACCGGGCCACGGAACTGAAATTGCCGGGTCACAGCGAGGCTGGCCGTGCGGTGTCCCCATTTCTCCCCCTGCTCAAGTTAAAAAAAAAATGGCGGCGATTCCCCCGCGGTCCCGCGCGCATGCACAGGACAAGCTTGTGCTCCCCCCCCCCGCTCCCAACGTGGGACGGAGGAGGAAGTACCAGCTCCTCTGCGGCCCGCACGTTACGTGGGATGGAGGGGGAAGTACTAGCTCCTACTGCGGCCTGCTTCCCCCCGCGGCCAGCTTCCCGCGCCCCCCCGAGCTCACCTCCCGTGGCCCCCCCTCCCGCACCCCCAAGCCCACCTCCCGTCCCGGGCAACTGCCGTTGGGATATCAGGGGCAGCAGGGGAAAGCGTCCGGCGGCAAGGTAAGTCACCTCACCCAGTCACTGTCACCCACCCAGTCACTGTCACCCACCCAGTAACTGTCACCCACCCAGTCACTGTCACCCACCCAGTCACTGTCACCCACCCAGTCACTGTCACCCACCCAGTAACTGTCAAAGTCACTGTCACCCACCCAGTCACTGTCACCCACCTACCCAGTCAGTCACCCACCCAGTCACTGTCACCCACCCAGTCACTGTCACCCAGTCACTCTCTCCCACCCAGTCACTGTCACCCAGTCACTGTCTCCCACCCAGTCACTGTCTCCCACCTAGTCACTGTCTCCCAAAGTCAGTTGGTGCGGGAGATGGGCGTGGGGACGTGCAATGGTGGCTGAGGGGTCGCTGGTGGGCAGGGGGAGGCGGTGAAGCCGCCTGCTTGGATCGCCGCCCTTTCCTCTCTCCCCCGCCTCCCCCCCCCTCCAGTCACTCACATCCGTCGTTGCCTATAATTCACTGTGTGTGTCTGTGTGTGTATAGGGGAGAGTGTGTGTGTGTGTATCAGTGTCTGTGTGTGTGTGTATCAGTGTCTGTGTGTGTGTGTATCAGTGTCTGTGTGTATGTGTGTATCAGTGTCTGTGTGTGTGTGTGTGTGTGTATCAGTGTCTGTGTGTGTGTGTGTGTGTGTGTATCAGTATCAGTGTGTGTGTATCAGTGTCTGTGTGTGTATCAGTGTGTGTGTGTATCAGTGTGTGTGTGTATCAGTGTGTATGTGTGCGTGTGTGTATCAGTGTGTGTGTGTATCAGTGAGTGTGTGTATCAGTGTGTGTGTGTGTGTATCAGTGTCTGTGTGTGTGTGTATCAGTGTGTGTGTGTATCAGTGTCTGTGTGTGGTGTGTATCAGTGTGTGTGTATGTGTTTGTGTGTAGCAGTGCCTCTGTGTGGCTGCGTGTGTGTCAGTGGCTGCGTGTGTGTCAGTGGCTGCGTGTGTGTCAGTGGCTGTGTGTGTCAGTGGCTGTGTGTGTGTATCAATGGCTGTGTGTGTGTACCAGTGTCTGTGTGTGTGTGTACCAGTGTCTGTGTGTGTGTACCAGTGTCTGTGTGTGCGTGTGTCAGTGGCTGCGTGTGTGTCAGTGGCTGCATGTGTCAGTGGCTGTGTGTGTGTATCAGTGGCTGTGTGTGTGTACCAGTGGCTGTGTGTGTGTACCAGTGGCTGTGTGTGTGTACCAGTGTCTGTGTGTGTGTACCAGTGTCTGTGTGTGTGTACCAGTGTCTGTGTGTGCGTGTGTGTCAGTGGCTGCGTGTGTGTCAGTGGCTGCGTGTGTGTCAGTGGCTGCGTGTGTGTGTGTGCATTAGTGGCTGTGTTTGTGTGTGTGTGCATTAGTGGCTGTGTTTGTGTGTGTGTGTATCAGTGGCTGTGTGTGTGTGTATCAGTGCCTGTGTTTGTGTCTGTGCACGCCGTCTGTGTCTGTGTCTGTGTGGGTGTCTGTGCGTGGTCAGTGTCTGTGTTGGTCTGTCTGTGTCAGTGTCTGTAGGTCAGTGACTGTGTGTGTCTGTGCAGGTCAGAGAGAGAATGAGGGGTGGGGGAGAGAGAATAGAGGGGATTGGGAGAATATATGAAATCTGTATGGACATTCATAACTGTTTTATTTTACCAATAGGCAGTAACATTTTTAGTGGGTCACGAAGGAGAAGTTAAAAAATAACCGGGTAACGGAAAAAAAAGTTTGGGAAACGCTGTACTAAACCATGCTAAGCCGTAAAGCCTTATGGCTTTATACCACTTAGCAAATGTTGGCTATAATGTATTTCTGCCATTTGGTTGAATATATCATGTAATAATTTCCAGGATGGAATTTGATGACGCTAACATTTTCATGTCTCTTATGTCCATTCCAAATGACCAGAGCCATTTCATCTACAGATACTTTCAAACAAGATTGCTTGATTTTCATAGTCTACCCAGGGCCGTCTTAACAGCATTATAGGCCCCCGGGCAAAGCAGTGCACTGGGCCCCGTCAACTCTCCGCTACAAATCGTAATTTTTCTCCTTCTACCGAGTTAGCGGGAGATTTGAATGTTGAGGCGGGATATCGGAAAATTAGTGTTAAATTCTGGTCTGTGCATAGATTAGCATGGGGCCCTTATGCTCGTGGGGCTCCCGGGCAACTGCCCAGCGTGCCCAGTGTGCCCATGCGTTAAGACGGCACTGAAGTCTACCTATTCATTGAATATGCTGCTTATATCCTAATGTCTACCAATTCACAGTACTTTGGAGGAGTTGCACCAGATCTGGTGTTAACTGCCACTCTATGGATGGCAGTTAAGGGCTCGTTCAGGGAGCCAGCTGAGGACTCGGAGGGAGGGCGTGCGGGAGGCAGTGCTGGGAGTTTGCTGGGTGACATGTGATTATCCCCCAGCAGACTTTTCAGCGTTGGGGAGGGGGCGGGGCTACAGACGGCAGGGTAAAGTATCCAAGTTGCAGTCATGAAATCATTCTGAAGAATGATTTCATTGGCTGCCTTGGTCCCTGTAACGCTGCTTCAGCTCCAAGAAACGAAATTTTCGTTTACTGAAGCTGTCGTCAGCGGCAACTCCTGGCTTCGGAGGCAGGGCAGTTGCTACCCTGACAACAAGTATTCAAATTGTGATACCCGACATCAGCACTTAGTGAATCCCACCCAGCCTTTGTGTCTCATCCCACTGATCCCTATACCATATGTTACAAACAATCCAATATAGTCATTGTTAGTGTCAAAGGTCTATGCATAGAGGCAATCTTCAGAAGGACAATATTGAATTGTTTCTCATTTTCAATACATAGCTTTGAGAAAGCCTAGACAAGAGGGGGAATGTATAAGGGTCTCCCAGCTCGGAGTCCTCTGGATTGTTGGATATGCTCAGTGGTGTCTTTAGTTGGGGAATGAAATGAAGAATTCAGCAGATGGAAGCTCAGGGTGTCAGCCACTACAGTTTCTGTTTCTGTTACAATGCACCATTGTTTAATGACTGATATTGTACTTTGTTGTACTTAAGTTTTTGACCTATATGCCCTGTGTGATTGTTCTAGACATGCAGTAATGTAATAGCACACCATCTCCTCTACAATTTATTGTGGCTGGAGAACTTTGTACGGAATTGATAGTAATTCTAATGATGTTTCCGTAATGTGTTTATAGAAACCTCATTACACAAGCTACAGTACAAAGAACAAGGATCATTGATTAGGATGGGAATCTTACAGATACCATACCGTAAAATGAGGATTAAAAATAGCTCTGTATTATTGGATCACAGCCCTGTAAATTGGAGCAGTAAAGTACTACATTATAATAGAACCTCTAACCTTGTGTTTAAGTGAAAAGCACAAGATTTAGTTCAAGGGAAACGAGTACATGTAACCCTTTATACTGTAAGTATGCATAAAATAAGCAATATGTTATCAGCCAAACTTAGGAAGAGCAAAAGTTTGTACAGGGTAAGTAACCTATTTCTTTGATTCATTATAAAAACTACAGTACAGGCATACCCCGCATTAACGTACGCAATGGGACCGGAGCATGTATGTAAAGCGAAAATGTACTTAAAGTGGAGCACTACCTTTTCCCCAGTTATCGATGCATGTATTGTACTGCAATCGTCATATACGTGCATAACTGATGTAAATAACGCATATGTAACAGGCTCTATAGTCTCCCTGCTTGTGCACAGCTTCGGTACAGGTAGGGAGCTGGAATTGCTGTTCAGGACGTGACGACAGGCGCATGCGTGAGATGCAGTTTGTCTATTGGGTGCTATGTACTTACTCGCGAGTGTACTTAAAGTGAGTGTACTTAAACCGGGGTATGCCTGTATACTGTATGGCTACTCTCTGGATTATTATTATTATTATTGTTTATTATTATAATTTATTTGTTAAAAGCTATAAAACATTTAGAAACATACAGTATAACATGATGACAAAAAGACAATAAAAGCTTTGTTTAGTAGACAGATAATTTTATTTCTACAATGCTTTGCCGGCAAGTAATACATTGAGAGTTACCTCTCATATTCAAGTATGTCCTGGCACATGATGAAAATACATGGTTACATTAAATGATCAAAGGTTATACTGTACATTCAATTTACAGACATTTACGGACAGTTAGAGATAATATGATTATGGGCGTATTTAACAGTTACAGACCAGATTAAGAGCAGGGACAGCTTTTAGTTTTGAAAGTTCTTAGGCTGCGTCCCCACCAGCGCTAAGCGGGCGGCGCTTGGCGAGGTGACTTGCATATAAATATATATGCAAGTCCCCGCTCACGCGATGCGCGTGCACACATGTTCACCGGCGCTCTGCGCTTAGCTAAACAACATTTTTATACTCTCTAGTGCGCTCAGCTTCCCCTCCATCGTCCCCCCCCCCTCCTCCCCGCGAGCGCTAAAGGTGTGAGGTGCACAGTAAGAGGAGGAGCGGCCGGGTACTTTGTTTAACCTTGGGACCGTTTGGAGTCAGATGTGGTAGGGATTAGGAACTGGTTCAGATAGGCGGGTAATATGTTCTATGGATAGCAGACAAAAGCAACCTGGTGACACTGACTAGTACACTTAAGAGTTCACATAAAGAGGTACACCTTTTTTGAAAGCTCTGTACACTATAGTTTCATCTATAAAGAACTCTCATGCTATTCTCCTAAAAGTTATCCCACCCTACAGTAAATCAGATATAGGTATAAACTGGGAACAGATTTATAGTAGGTGTGACTGGCTAGATCAGTGTTTTTCAATCAGGGTTTCATGGGCATATCCATAAAGGGTTCCCTGCAATTTTCTGGTCATTTGACAATTGGACCAAAAACAGAAGAATTTACAATGCATCTAATCTCAGACGCGCTGTTAGAGAGGGTTGGGGTTCCTTACAATGCATCTGATCTCAAACGCGCTATTAGAGATGGTTGGGGTTCCTTACAATGCATCTGATCTCAGACGCGCTATTAGAGAGGGTTGGGGTTCCTTACATTGCATCTGATCTCAGACGCGCTATTAGAGAGGGCTGGGGTTCCTTACATTGCATCTGATCTCAGATGCGCTATTAGAGAGGGTTGGGGTTCCTTACAATGCATCTGATCTCAGACGCGCTATTAGAGAGGGTTGGGGTTCCTTACAATGCATCTGATCTCAGACGCGCTGTTAGAGAGGGTTGGGGTTCCTTACATTGCATCTGATCTCAGACGCGCTATTAGAGAGGGTTGGGGTTCCTTACACTGTATCTAATCTCAGACGCGCTATTAGAGAGGGTTGGGGTTCCTTACACTGTATCTAATCTCAGACACGCTATTAGAGAGGGTTGGGGTTCCTTACAATGCATCTGATCTCAGACACGCTATTAGAGAGGGTTGGGGTTCCTTACAATCCATCTGATCTCAGACACACTATTAGAGAGGGTTGGGGTTCCTTACAATCCATCTGATCCCAGACATGCTACTAGAGAGGGTTGGGGTTCCTTACAATCCATCTGATCCCAGACATGCTATTAGAGAGGGTTGGGGTTCTGCAGAATTTCACAATATAATTACCAAAAATGTTGGAAACCACCGGGCTAGACAATGATCCACATGTCCCAGGAATAATGAGCTATAGAGATTTGGTTGAATTAAATCATTAGGCCGCAAATCTCTGATTTCCTATTGGAGCAGCCATTTTATCATTGCCAAAAATGTATATCGCATGTCATTTCCCAGAATCCCTGGCTGCAGTGGAAGCATTGTATGCTAAGAGATAATGGGGAAAGGCAGAGTTGCAGGCTAGTTTAATACATGTGAATGTGCTCACACGTGGGGTTCTCATTGGCTCTACAAAAATACAAGCCGAACAAAGGAATAACAAGGTGAAGAAAGATCATAGTGACTGGAATGTGCTTACAAAATAAAGCCCCATGGATGTAACCATTATATTAAAGTATATGTTTTGTACTGTATATTGTGTGAGTACCAGAGATAGTGCAGTGCATGAATGATGGGATGAAACCCAGGCAAATATATTATCACAGCTAATATTTACATTGTGCAAAGCCGGGTAAAGCCCAGGGCGCGGATGATGTAAACGCCAGAATAATATTACGGCTCTGAGTGCGCACATTCAGGCAATGTACATCTCATTCATATTTTGCATGTATCCTGCTGCAGATGTTTGCCAAGCAAATATATAACATATTTATCTCCAAGGGATAACATGTAAGGGCTAGTGAAGAAAATAATATATACAGTACTGGTCACAATAATGGTGCAGACTCCTTAAGGGTCATGTAGTAAGTACATCACCTGATAAACAGGAGTCGTTTTGATGTTGAGCTTTGTTATGCCCAACGAATTGTGGAATTGATGGATATAATTTCTGTTACATCTGAGATCGTAAGCAAGTTAACTGATCTCCTAGTGCAGAGGAGACCAACTGAACTCCTCAAGGGCCAAGCACAGGTGGCTCAATCAGTCACAGCTTCAGCACAGGTGGCTCAATCAGTCCCAGCTTCAGCACAGAAGGCTCAATCAGTGCCAGTTTCAGCACAGGATGCTCAGTCTCTGCTTCAGCACAGGTGGCTCAATCAGTCTCTGCTTCAGCACAGGTGGCTCAATAAAGCCATGCTTCAGCACAGGTGGCTCAATCAGTGGCTCGGTCTTCGACTGAACCACTGATTGAGCCACCCATGCTGAAGCAGCGATATCCTGAAAGCCTGACCTGTTTGTTGGTGGCACTTGAGGACTGGAAATGCCCCCCCCCCCTGTCCTAGTACATCTGTTATTTAAAAAATAAAAACTTTGCTGACAGAAGCACAGCGATGTATTTCACAATGCATATACAGAATTGCTTCCCCCTCCGGAAGCAAAGGGTTAAAGACGTGCTTCTGCACTAACGGACACGGGGGGCAGCTGCTTCCTCCTGGGTTTTGATCTCTTTCTGCACTCTACCTTTTTGCTACCCGTACAAGTTCGACTCTCGGGTTGCACATCTCTATCGTTACGCTTCATGCCAATTATAGAACCAAAAACTAGCAGTTAGCTTTAAGGTCGCGTCCATAGAGCAGGATACGGTGCGAGCTACGTAGAGCACGCCGAAACAAACGCTAGGACGCCAATGCATATGCGCTACAGGGAGAGCTGCGCTTCGCAATACAAACAAGTTTGTATTGAAAGCCCGACGCCGGGTCACGGAGGAGCGCGGAAGCTAGCGAATTCCACTATGTACACGACCTAAGCATGTGGCTCTCTAGAACTGCTTGCCACAAGGCCCGATAACCCTACCCCACATGGAAAAGCAGCAGCGCAGGGGCTGGCTGGCACATTTCAGTCCATGGGCCAAGTCTGACGACCACCTGGCCCGGGAATCAGACGGCCCCCAAACCATACACAGACGCACACCAGATACACGCACCATACAATAAACAAGCTCTATACACCATACAAACGCACAATAATCACATCACATACATAGTTTGTACCCACGTCAGTCATCAGAAACCCCATTGTTTTGCCTTTGGTTTATCTCTCCTAGTAATTAGTTATATGTGTGATATATGTGCGGTTGGGGTTTCCACCTCAGAGGTGGCTGCGGCTGACATTATTGTAAAGTGCATTGGACGTGAAAGGTCCTTTATGGTGTTTAATAGGAAGCTGTTCACACATTTGTAAGAATGATCATTTTATTTGTAGCAATATAACAAAATCTCATCTCTGCAGCACCTTCTGACTTCTCCCTGAGCGAGCTCCTGCTCTATACATTCTGCCTGTTCTGGCAGCTGCTCCTCACACAACCGGGTCATATGGATCAGATGAGGCTTTCACTAAAGCATGCTGCATCAGGGTAGGGTTAACAGATGGCCGGTTTGTATGGGGACTGTTTGTTTGTTTGTTTGTATGGGGACTGTGTGTGAGTAAGGGGGTGTTTGAAGGAGGGTGTGTGTGAAGGAGAGGTGTGTATGAAGGAGAGGTGTTTGTGAAGGGGTGGGTGTGTGTGTGAAGGAGGGGTGAGTGAGGGAGGGTGTGTGAGGGGGAGTGTGTGTGAGGTTTGAGGGGGGGTGTGTGAAGGAGGGGTGTGTGAAGGAAGGGGTGTGGGAAGGAAGGGGTGTGTGAAGGAGGGGTGTATGATGGAGTAGGTGTGTGAGGGAGGGTGTGAGGGAGGGGGTGTATGAAGGAGGGGGTGTAAGGGAGGGTGTGTGAGGGAGGGTGTGTATAAGGGAGGGTGTGTGTAAGCGAGGGTGTGTGTGAAGGAGGAGTGTGTGAAGGAAGGTGGGTGTGTGTGAAGGAGGGAGGGTGTGTGAAGTAAGGAGGGTGTGTGTGAAGGAGGGTCTGTGTGAAGGAGGGGGTCTGTGAGGGAGGGGTCTGTGAGGGAGGGGTGCATGAGGGAGGGAGGAGTGTGTGAGGGAGGAGTGTGTGAGGGAGGGAGGAGTGTGTGAGGGAGGAGTGCGTGAGGGAGGGAGAGAGGTGTGTGAGGAAGGGAGGAGTGTGCGAGGGAGGGAGGATTGTGTAAGGGAGGGAGGAGTGTGTGAAGGAGGTAGGGAGGAGTGTGTGAGGAAGGACTGCATGAGGGAGGAGTTTGTGAGGGAGGGAGGAGTGTGTGAGGGAGGAGTGTGTGGAGGAGGAGTGCGTGAGGGAGGAGTGCGTGAGGGAGGGAGAGAGGAGTGTGTGAGGGAGGAGTGTTTGAGGGAGGGAAGGACACTCGTCTGAGGGAGGAAGGAGTGCGTGAGGGAGGGAGGAGTGTGAGGAAGGGAGGAATGTGAGGAAGGGAGGAGTGTGCGAGGGAGGGAGAATTGTGTAAGGGAGGGAGGAGTGTGAGGGAGGCAGGGAGGAGTGTGTGAGGAAGGACTGCGTGAGGGAGGGAGAGGGGAGTGCATGAGGGAGGAGTTTTTGAGGGAGGGAGGAGTGTGTGAGGGAGGAGTGTGGGAGGGAGAGAGTGGTGTGAAGGAGTGTGTGAGGGGTGTATGAGGGAGGGAGTGTGTGTTTGAGGGAGGTGTGTGTGAGGGAGGGGTGTGTATTATCAAATATGTTGTGATGTCTCCATCACAGTGTAGGATCTTATGTCCCAGATTAAGGCAGGAAACATAATATTTCTCTATATGGAGTTCATTTACAGGGTTAAATAATACACTAACAGGCCCACCGTCCCTTTAAATCAAATCAACTCATAAAATAAACGCCTACTCCTGTTAGGAGACTAACTACACATGCAGCTTCAGCCCTTACTAACTGGATGGACCGGTTTGCTGGTTACCACCCCAAACAAGTGCTATTATAGCTGAACATAGTATGCAGTCTCTGAACACAGCAATATAGGGTTTCTCTTATGTTATTCCAAGGTAATGGAGCAGATGTCCCCGCTTCAGCACGGTCTCGCATCCTTCCTTCCTAGGGGAGCTCAGCCCCACGAGAGCTCAGAGAATCTCTCCTCTGTAGTTCCATTACTATGGGCCAGAAATTCCCTGCTTCAGCACGGTCTCGCATCCGTCCTTCTTCTTTCTGGGATTAACAACCCAGGCAGTCCCAGCAGGCTCCCCGATCACCATACAGCGAGCCTAGGGGACTGTGCCAGCTTCCACAGCTGGGGAGAACTCTTCTCCGTCCCCCTTCTCTGGGAACAGCAGTCTCTCTCTCTGTGCAGTCACTTCTTGACTTGTAAAACTCCATGTGCAAACAAGAGTTCAGCCTGCTCAATTAGTTTGCAGCTGCTGCTGGCTTCTCTAGGGGAATTAACTCTCTGTACGGTGTAAAGTCCCATAGCATTCTAGCACATGGGGACTGGTATTCCATCACTTGTCCCAATTGGCCCTTGTTAGAATAAACTGCACTCACATCTCTCTGCGCCTCCGTTAGTCATCAGGATGTTATTGATGCAGTAACAAGGAAAGTCTCCTCCTCCTTTGCCCCATGCTGATGAATGAATGATAACTCCTCCTGGCTTCAGCATTTATAGCTTCCCCAGCACTCAGAGTATTATGATGTCCCGGTGAGCTCACGTGACCTCACAATACTGTGGTCAGCCGCCTGGCTATCTAAAGGCAGGCAGCATTATGACCAATGAGGGACGACTACTCCAGGTAAATGGCAGCAACTTCATTTTAGCCACGCCCTCCCATTCTGATGTCACTGATGACCTCACATTGTGCTGTCCAGAATTTTCTGTTCAGTTGCATTCCTACTTTATGAATTAAATAGAAATAGCCATGTTAGTCCAGCTGCGATAGTTCAGAATAAATGAGAACTTCAGTATTAGGTGATACCTTTTTAATTCGGACTAACAATTGATATTATATATCACCTAATACCGAAGTACTCATCTATTCAGCACGATTCCTACTTTAGTAACACAGTCTGGGTGCTTGTGAAGGGTTTTCTAAATAGACGCTTGGTGGTTAGTTAGATAAATAAGTGTAGGATAAGATAGTATTATTACCACAATATAAAACACAATTTTGCAAAGAGTAAGTAAATAAATCAGATAAACAGAACAATTCAGTATTGGATATTTATAGTGACTATTAGTCAAATGAAAATAGATATATCTGTTTCATAGAGTAGGCAATAAACATAGAAAAAATACAAAAATACATGAAACAATACAAATAAGTAACGTGGATTAGTAACAATGATGAAGGGGTAGGTTAGTAACCACAGTCCGTAGAGCAGGTAGGTCGGCTCATGCTGGTTAGTGAGGATCCATATGATGTAGTCAGTCCAGTACAATAGATTCTATCTGAGGGTGTCGCTGCTGTTTGTTCAGGTCCAATCACCAAAAAAGTAACAATATATCGGTAGAAGAGAGCACAGCGACCTCCAGCAGTGCAATAAAAGATGTATTAAACACATACAATAAAATAACAAGTCACACTCACGTGTGAGATATACAGTACATACATTACCATTACCAGCATACTGCCGAGAGGAGCCGGCCTGGGAGAGGAGGAGCTGCACCACATACTGGCCACAATCTGCATTGAGATGCACACAGACCCTGCTTCTCCCGTCCCGGCAACCAGCCCAAAAATCTGTCCAGTCCAGGGGGCAATTGCCCTCCCCCTCCCCCCTCCCCTGGCGGGCCAGCCCGGCCCTGTGCAGCGGGCACCTCTGGTTAAAACAGGAGACTTTTTTGGAGCAATGAATGATGTGCAATATTTTGACACAGCCCAATCTGTTAGTTCTTTTCAAACCACTCAAGTATCTTTCTTTTTTCTTTCTTACAAAGGGAGTGCATGTTGAATATAGACTTTCACAGCAAGTTGTCAGTCCTCGTGGCTGTAAAGAAACTGTCTGAATTGATTGCCATGTAAAAGGAGTATAGCTATTTTAGTTATAACACAACATGACTCTGGGGTAAAAGTGCTTTGTTGTGTTTCAGACGAAGCATGCTGTCTGTCTGTCTTCCTGATGAATTTATGTATGGATTGCACATTTCATACATTAATTTTATTTTTAAATGTAAATGTTTCCTCCTTGGTCTACACTATGTCATGTGAATTCCCTGAGTGTACTGTATTGACATTTCCCATAAGTTTATTAATGTACGTTATATATATTTTGGAAGTGGGTGATGAAATTGGATAAGAATTGATTTTGTATGGTCGCTCCCGTCTTTAATTTCAAAGAGCAGTCTACATTATTATTATAAGAACTGTATAATGCACGAAGGCAGCAAAGATTGCAAATGTAATAGATTTAATGGCACAAAAGGAATTCAGTACAATCTCACATAATCGCAACTGGTATTATTTTGTATTGGGCGTCAATTCAGTTTGCAATGTCAAATATTACTATTATTTTTAATCAGAGGTCAAATATTTTATTATGACATCGTGACGTCAGAAACAAGGTAAGGGAGGTGGAGGGGGGCGCGTCAAACGGGGGAGAGCAGGCAGGGGGACGCAGATGAAAAAGTTTGCGCACCCTTGCTACTGTATATTCAAACAATATCCAGAGTAGCAAAACGTTGCAAATTCAGAAAACAAAATTGCCTCCTAAATATTTTGTAGGACTATGTGACCCTCATCAGACCTAGTTTTTCCTTTAATAAAATTAGCAAAAGTGGAAAGAAGGGAAAAAAGGGAAAGGGACTTTGTGTGTCTTTGTAATTCTGAACAAATAAAAATGAATTGCAAATTCCTTCTGGACAGGCATAATTTTAAACGTCTATACATTTTATTGTACTATACCACCCAAACTGGACCTTTTAGAAGAATCGGAGCCAGGTGGTATGTTTAATTCCAGTCAGAGCTTTGACAGCAAAGTGAAATTTAAATGGAGAAAGTAGTTCAGTTCAATGTTGAGCATTATATATTATATTATATATGTAAATAGAAAAATGATACCAGCAGAAGAAGACATGGCAATCTCGTATTCAATTTTCTATTTATAATACATTCAGGTGATGCAGTTTCTTTATTAATATTGATCGATATGCCAATTGGAAGCCCAGATGTCAGGGCTTCTTTTAGCATGCTCAATTTTATTTAATAGCACTGTTGATGAGAGAAAGCTTAATGAAGACCAACAGATGGTCTATTTAATATCGCTCCAGGTCTTGTAGTGTTTGCCAAAATAGATGCACAAAAGGACTTGACAGGCCTGTAACGGGAAACCTTTAATTACAACTATTTTCCATCCTGGGACATTCGCTTGGATTATGTTTGCTGGGCAGGTTTTGGTCATCCTAGAGTTGAGAATGAGTAGGTTTGTTTGCAACCTGCAGTGACAAAGTGACTTGAGTAAAGCCAGTGAACAATCAGACTCACTAACACATCAGCACACAACAACACACATGAGCACAGAACAGTACACATCAGCACACAACAGTACACATCGGCACAAAATAGTACACATCAGCACACAACAGTACACATCAGCACACAATAGTACACATCGGTACACAATCTTATACACTGCAAGGCTGAGTGAGTAACTTTTGGAAACAATCTTGCATTCATGGACTACTGTATATTGGTACAATGTGTACATTGCATGAAACACAGCAGCAACACAGGTTTCGTGTATAGTTTTTTTGTTTTGTTTTTTATTACAGGATTGAAGCCGGGTGTCTCCAGAGCTGAACTGAATTCATTTTAGCCCCGGGGACACCATGCTTCCAGGGGTACTTACCTCCGCAATGGTGCCGGTATCTATGCAGGCAGGGAACTGTGTGCCTATTGAAATGGTGGCATTTAAATGTCCTCCGTCATGGTGGCGAATAGGAAGCTGTGACATCATCCAGTGGGGCTTCCTATTGGCTCACATGACCAGGACTTTTAAAGTACACAGAGCTACAGGCTTATGGCGGTAAGTACCTCTGGAAGCAGGGGGTCTCCTGAGCTGGGATTAATGGGATTCAGCCCCGGGTATCCCCTGCTTCTAACCTCAAATACATTTTTTAAAGCAATAAATCAAACCTGTTTTCTTGCTTTATGATAGCAATAAAAGGAGGGGAAACACCCACAGAGAAGACACCAAGAAAAAGACAATACTGTAAACCAAAAAATAATACAAAGTACTTTTCCACACTAATGCCTACTCTACTGGAGTAAGTGCTCCAATTTCTGGAGCAAGAATGGCAGGACGTTTAATTTCGCTTTTTCTGCCTTTATCCATCAGGGTATGTGAAAGAGTGATTGTGCAGTGATTTACAAGTCACGTGAAAAATAACCTGTTTTTTTGTTTGTTGGTTGGTTTGTTTTCACGTTGAAAACAGTATAAACTATCCGAAGAAACCAAAGTCAATGGGACATTATCCTGCATGCAAATCATTGTACTGGAGCCCTGCATTATTTACAGCGTATCACGGTGGTATATGCACCACATCAAAAAAAGTTAATGGATAAATCCATAGCATTTCATTAAAGGACTCGGTGATTCTTCTTACTGTATTTAAAGTACCAAACTAACTTGAAATTCATTAAAATCTATACGGAGGGCACATTTGGAATGTACTAAAAGTTTCACAATTTGTAAGCAGTTTGCAGCTCAAAGTTCATGTTTTTACTTTAACACAGTTTAAAGATGCAACCCATGCAATATCCTACATGTAGTTTTTTTTTTGTTTGTTTTTAAATAAATCAGTTCGGTAGTATTAGATAATTAAAAAAAAAAATAATTAAACTCTTGCTGCCATTTTTAATGAGTTTTAATATAATGAGCGCTCTTTGATTTCTAGAGCAGGCTTTTATCCCACCTCCCCAGCAGTGCAAGACCTTTGTAACACTTTCCTGTTTGTGATCATTTGTTGCCAATATTCCCAGCAGTTTGTGCTGCAAACTGTAACAATAGATAATGTTACCTTAGTAATATAAGAATACATTGTAGCTGCTGAATTACACCGACAGGAGGCTTGATTGAAACGGAAAGGCAACCATTTAATGAACCCGGACGAAGCAGAATCTTTGCTGATTGATCACGGGAGAACGAACCAATCGGCAGCTTAGGTAATTAGTTTTCAAAAAGGTAATCACAAACTGCATATATTAAAATATTTTTAATTTTTGTTAACGTACTGCTTGGATTGCCTCTTTAAATTATAATGTATAGAGCATTTAAAGTCTCTCTTCCTGACAATCTGTGTTCGGAAACTAACAATTGCTCATGCTTTATTACTGAAGTCATATTTTCTGTAAGTAATAGGAAAATTGGGGATGGGTATCTGGAAATATATTACAATATCATTGTGCAGCATTTATGTGTAAATACTGTATGTGTGCAAATAATTTGCAACTTTGACCACTGAGCTGACAGATGTGCAGTTATTATATATCAAAGATTCTCTAATGCCGGTGCAAAGCTGGAGCCCCAGATAACATGAGAGAAAATCCCACTGCTATCAATGAGATCTTTGTCACTGATACATATTTTGCTATTTCCCCTCCGATTTGCACCAGAGTATATCATTATAGTGTAGCATATTACAGATTGCCCCCGGTTTGCTGCATCCCATTCATGCAACAATTGACAGAAATAGCTTCTTACCTAAGGGAGCCGAACGACTGCATACTTTATTAGAGTCAATTAAACACTAATTAGTTTTGGATATAGTTAGGCCAGGCTGTGATAAATTGTCGAGTCAGGAGTAGCTACTTTGTAAATGAGTTGCAGGAGCTAAAATTCCTGCTGTTCTACAGATGTTTTTTTTCAGTTATCACTTGGATTTTGCTACAGATTCTGTTTAACAACTGCACTAAGGTATAATATAAATGGTAATGATCATTCCCCTAAAATCACCCCAGTCTGAGGGAGCAGAATGCCTTTATGATGTACTTAACAAAAATCCCGCTAGGAAAAAACATCTCAGCTATGTCACAATGTCATTTTAATAAAGGCAACTTTCATTTAAATATTGACAATTGTGTCCAACACTTTGCAGCTGTAACCCTGAGTTTTTATTAAAATCCAAATGGTCGCAATTTTACAATTGGATATTTGTTTTTTGTTTTTACAAAAACACCTCTTGGCCTAAGGGAATATCTGACTCTTTAAGCCATAGCTTGTATCTCTGGAGAACTTTGACACTAACATACATTGCAATGTCCTCTGTAAGATTACCACAACCTTGAATCAGAATCTGGAGCTAAACCCCATCCATGGATGTAACAGAGGTCAAAACTTCAGCTACAATATGTTAATCATCTGAACATCATTCACAGATGCAGGCCCTGCTGTGATAAGCCTCATGTGCTATGTATGTAAGCATCCCACCTCCAGTTTAGATATCACAGCTGAAGAAGAGACAGACCTCTGCAGTATCGAAGGCTTATGCACAAGACAACTTTGCACAATTGATATATCGGTCCATTAAAAGGTATCATAGCCCACACACTATCTTAACCCAGAGCAAGTACTTATGAAAGTGCACAGATCGGAAGTAATTTTAACTCCAAACTTGCATTGATACTTTAGGATGTACTTTAACAGAGTTTTCCAGCTCCCAAACAGGTGCAGAACAACAGCACCAGATTTAGCAGACGGATTAGTTGCACTGAAAGCTATTTTTTATTCTTTCCTGAATCTGGTGCAGTTTTGGGCACTATCTTTGCCACAGATTTTCAGAAGAAAACTGATAAACTGATAAACTGATGCGATTGATCCCAATAATATAGCAGTGAAAATATCGCCGCACTTCACATAAACAGTAGAGTTTTTCACAGTAAAGAATTCTTAACGTTTCATGGTATAAATGCATTTTAGCCATCAGTATGATATCCATTAAGGTTGAAACATGCCTGGGAATGGTTTCTCTGGCTTTGCATCTGATTCCCATGCTGTGCTGTAAAGCTGTGTTAGCAGCGAGCATTAGCTTATTTGGGCTCCATGTAACAATGGGAATTTCAGGCAAAAGGTGACACATTGTGTGCTCATATGCATGTTGTTTCCCAGAATCCTTTGCTGCAGGGGAAGCACTGTATGCTGGGGATAATGGTGAAAGGCAGGGTTGCAGACCTGTCTGAGACATGTGAATGTGCTCACAAGTGATATATTCTTTATTGGCTATATGCTAACGGTGGAGGTTTTCTGTCGCCTTTTTCACCCACCATAACTTAAAACGTGTGTTTGTGCATGTGCATGTGCATGTGCGTGTACACACACACACTTACCATTAGGGCCCTTGTGCACATTTTATCCTTCCTAATGCTAAGGGAATTTTATTTCAGATTGAATTGCCCGAAATCGTAGTTTCTTCATTTATTTAACCCTTTTGACACTTTCACATATCTCACCCGTTCCCATGTTGTTCAGTCCCAGCCTGCGACCTTCCCTGGTAATAGTGACGGTCCCCCGGACAATAAGACATGCTCTGCATTTAGCAGGGTAGGTACCTGCGGACAGGGGGGTTTCCCGGGTGGGTTCGCGGCTTAAAGGACAGGACATACTTGAAAACGAGAGGTAACTTACTTACTTCCTGGTAAAATATTTTATAAATAAATAAATAAATCTCTTTTTGAAGTTATTCAACAAAATAGGTACATATGCAGCAGGCGTTATTATCCCCGTTAACGCAAAAAATAATTTGGAAAATGTTGCATGCGTTAAAGAGATACAGTAATGCCATCTTGTGATGAATTTCATCTTTGTGTTAATAATAATAATAGCATGTTCTTGTATAGCGCTGCTAGTTTTACGTAGCGCTCTACAGAGACATTTTGCAGCCACAGGTCCTGCCCCGTGCAGCTTACAATCTATGTTTTTGGTGCCTGAGGCACAGGGAGATAAAGTGACTTGCCCAATGTCACAAGGTTACCGCATCACATTGCGTTAAGGAGTGCAGTAATGCCATCTTTGTGTTACCCCATTACATTGTGTTAAGGAGTGCAGAAATTCCATCTGTGTTACCCCATCACATTGTGTTAAGGAGTGCAGTAATGCCATCTTTGTGTTACCCCATTACATTGTGTTAAGGAGTGCAGAAATTCCATCTGTGTTACCCCATCACATTGTGTTAAGGAGTGCAGTAATGCCATATTTGTGTTACCGTATCACATTGCGTTAAGGAGTGCAGTAATACCATCTTTGTGTTACCCCATCACATTGTGTTAAGGAGTGCAGTAATGCCATCTTTGTTACCCCATCACATTGTGTTAAGGAGTGCAGTAATGCCATCTTTGTTACCCCTTCACATTGTGTTAAGGAGTGCAGTAATGCCATCTTTGTGTTACCCCATTACATTGTGTTAAGGAGTGCAGTAATTCCATATTTGTGTTACCGCATCACATTGTGTTAAGGAGTGCAGTAATGCAATCTTGTTTTACCACATCACATTGTGTTAAGGAGTGCAGTAATGCCATCTTTGTGTTACCCCATCACATTGTGTTAAGGAGTGCATTAATGCCATCTTGTGTTACCGCATCACATTGTGTTAAGGAGTGCAGTAATGCAATCTTGTTTTACCACATCACATTGTGTTAAGGAGTGCAGTAATGCCATCTTTGTGTTACCCCATCACATTGTGTTAAGGAGTGCAGTAATACCATCTTTGTGTTACCGCATCACATTACGTTAAGGAGTGCAGTAATACCATCTTTGTGTTACCGCATCACATTGCGTTAAGGAGTGCAGTAATGACATCTTGTGTTACTGCATCACATTGTGTTAAGGAGTGCCGTAATGCCATCTTTGTGTTACCGCATCACATTGCGTTAAGGAGTGCGGTAATGCCATCTTTGTGTTACCGCATCACATTGCGTTAAGGAGTGCAGTAATGCCATCTTGTGTTACCGCATCACATTGCGTTAAGGAGTGCAGTAATGCCATCTTTGTGTTACCGCATCACATTGCGTTAAGGAGTGCGGTAATGCCATATTACCGCATTACATTGCATTAAGGAGTGCAGTAATGCCATATTACCGCATCACAATGTGTTAAGGAGTGCAGTAATGCCATCTTGTGTTACCGCATCACATTGCGTTAAGGAGTGCGGTAATGCCATCTTGTGTTACCGCATCACATTGCATTAAGGAGTGCGGTAATGCCATCTTTGTGTTACCGCATCACATTGCGTTAAGGAGTGCGGTAATGCCATCTTGTGTTACCGCATCACATTGCGTTAAGGAGTGCGGTAATGCCATCTTGTGTTACCGCATTACATTGCGTTAAGGAGTGCAGTAATGCCATCTTTGTGTTTCCGCATCACATTACGTTAAGGAGTGCAGTAATGCCATCTTTGTGTTACCCCATCACATTGTGTTAAGGAGTGCAGTAATGCCATCTTTGTGTTACCGCATTACATTGTGTTAAGGAGTGCAGTAATGCCATCTTTGTGTTACCGCATCACATTGCGTTAAGGAGTGCGGTAATGCCATCTTTGTGTTACCCCATCACATTGCGTTAAGGAGTGCGGTAATGCCATCTTTGTGTTACCCCATCACATTGCGTTAAGGAGTGCGGTAATGCCATCTTGTGTTACCACATCACATTACGTTAAGGAGTGCAGTAATGCCATCTTTGTGTTACCGCATCACATTGCGTTAAGGAGTGCGGTAATGCCATCTTGTGTTACCGCATTACATTGCGTTAAGGAGTGCAGTAATGCCATCTTTTGTTACCGCATCACATTGCATTAAGGAGTGCGGTAATGCCATCTTGTGTTACCGCATCACATTGCGTTAAGGAGTGCGGTAATGCCATCTTGTGTTACCGCATTACATTGCGTTAAGGAGTGCAGTAATGCCATCTTTGTGTTACCGCATCACATTGCGTTAAGGAGTGCGGTAATGCCATCTTTGTGTTACCGCATCACATTACGTTAAGGAGTGCGGTAATGCCATCTTTGTGTTACCGCATCACATCGCGTTAAGGAGTGCGGTAATGCCATCTTTGTGTTTCCGCATCACATTGCGTTAAGGAGTGCAGTAATGCCATCTTTGTGTTACCGCATCACATTGCGTTAAGGAGTGCGGTAATGCCATCTTTGTGTTACCGCATTACATTACGTTAAGGAGTGCGGTAATGCCATCTTTGTGTTACCGCATCACATTGTGTTAAGGAGTGCAGTAATGCCATCTTTGTGTTAGTTCATCACATTGCGTTAAGGAGTGCAGTAATGCCATCTTTGTGTTACCGCATCACATTGTGTTAAGGAGTGCAGTAATGCCATCTTTGTATTACCGCATCACATTGCGTTAAGGAGTGCAGTAATACCATCTTTGTTACCCCATCACATTGTGTTAAGGAGTGCAGTAATGCCATCTTTGTTACCCCATCACATTGTGTTAAGGAGTGCAGTAATGCCATCTTTGTTACCCCTTCACATTGTGTTAAGGAGTGCAGTAATGCCATCTTTCTGTTACCGTATCACATTGTGTTAAGGAGTGAAGTAATACCATCTTTGTGTTACCCCATTACATTGTGTTAAGGAGTGCAGTAATTCCATATTTGTGTTACCGCATCACATTGTGTTAAGGAGTGCAGTAATGCAATCTTGTTTTACCACATCACATTGTGTGAAGGAGTGCAGTAATGCCATCTTTGTGTTACCGCATCACATTGTGTTAAGGAGTGCAGTAATGCCATCTTTGTGTTACCCCATCACATTGTGTTAAGGAGTGCATTAATGCCATCTTGTGTTACCGCATCACATTGTGTTAAGGAGTGCAGTAATGCAATCTTGTTTTACCACATCACATTGTGTTAAGGAGTGCATTAATGCCATCTTGTGTTACCGCATCACATTGTGTTAAGGAGTGCAGTAATGCCATCTTTGTGTTACTGCATCACATTGCATTAAGGAGTGCGGTAATGCCATCTTTGTGTTACCGCTTCACATTGCGTTAAGGAGTGCAGTAATGCCATCTTGTGTTACCGCATCACATTGTGTTAAGGAGTGCAGTAATGCCATCTTTGTGTTACCGCATCACATTGCGTTAAGGAGTGCAGTAATGCCATCTTGTGTTACCACATCACATTACGTTAAGGAGTGCAGTAATGCCATCTTTGTGTTACCGCATCACATTGCGTTAAGGAGTGCAGTAATGACATCTTGTGTTACCGCATCACATTGCGTTAAGGAGTGCAGTAATGCCATCTTTGTGTTACCGCATCACATTGCGTTAAGGAGTGCAGTAATGCCATCTTGTGTTACCGCATCACATTGTGTTAAGGAGTGCAGTAATGCCATCTTTGTGTTACCGCATCACATTGCGTTAAGGAGTGCAGTAATGACATCTTGTGTTACCGCATCACATTGCGTTAAGGAGTGCAGTAATGCCATCTTTGTGTTACCGCATCACATTGCGTTAAGGAGTGCAGTAATGCCATCTTGTGTTACCGCATCACATTGCGTTAAGGAGTGCAGTAATACCATCTTTGTGTTACCGCATCACATTGCGTTAAGGAGTGCAGTAATGACATCTTGTGTTACTGCATCACATTGTGTTAAGGAGTGCCGTAATGCCATCTTTGTGTAACCGCATCACATTGCGTTAAGGAGTGCGGTAATGCCATCTTTGTGTTACCGCATCACATTGCGTTAAGGAGTGCGGTAATGCCATCTTTGTGTTACCGCATCACATTGCGTTAAGGAGTGCAGTAATGCCATCTTGTGTTACCGCATCACATTGTGTTAAGGAGTGCAGTAATGCCATCTTTGTGTTACCGCATCACATTACGTTAAGGAGTGCAGTAATACCATCTTTGTGTTACCGCATCACATTGCGTTAAGGAGTGCAGTAATGACATCTTGTGTTACTGCATCACATTGTGTTAAGGAGTGCCGTAATGCCATCTTTGTGTTACCGCATCACATTGCGTTAAGGAGTGCGGTAATGCCATCTTTGTGTTACCGCATCACATTGCGTTAAGGAGTGCGGTAATGCCATCTTTGTGTTACCGCATCACATTGCGTTAAGGAGTGCAGTAATGCCATCTTTGTGTTTCCGCATCACATTGCGTTAAGGAGTGCAGTAATGCCATATTACCGCATTACATTGCATTAAGGAGTGCAGTAATGCCATATTACCGCATCACAATGTGTTAAGGAGTGCGGTAATGCCATCTTGTGTTTCCGCATCACATTGCGTTAAGGAGTGCAGTAATGCCATCTTTGTGTTACCGCATCACATTGCGTTAAGGAGTGCGGTAATGCCATATTACCGCATTACATTGCATTAAGGAGTGCAGTAATGCCATATTACCGCATCACAATGTGTTAAGGAGTGCGGTAATGCCATCTTGTGTTTCCGCATCACATTGCGTTAAGGAGTGCAGTAATGCCATCTTTGTGTTACCGCATCACATTGCGTTAAGGAGTGCAGTAATGCCATATTACCGCATCACATTGCGTTAAGGAGTGCGGTAATGCCATCTTGTGTTACCGCATTACATTGCGTTAAGGAGTGCAGTAATGCCATCTTTGTGTTTCCGCATCACATTACGTTAAGGAGTGCGGTAATGCCATCTTTGTGTTACCCCATCACATTGCGTTAAGGAGTGCAGTAATGCCATCTTTGTGTTACCGCATTACATTGTGTTAAGGAGTGCGGTAATGCCATCTTTGTGTTACCGCATCACATTGCGTTAAGGAGTGCGGTAATGCCATCTTTGTGTTACTCCATCACATTGCGTTAAGGAGTGCAGTAATGCCATCTTTGTGTTACCGCATCACATTACGTTAAGGAGTGCAGTAATGCCATCTTTGTGTTACCGCATCACATTGCGTTAAGGAGTGCGGTAATGCCATCTTGTGTTACCGCATTACATTGCGTTAAGGAGTGCAGTAATGCCATCTTGTGTTACCGCATCACATTGCGTTAAGGAGTGCGGTAATGCCATCTTGTGTTACCGCATCACATTGCGTTAAGGAGTGCGGTAATGCCATCTTGTGTTACCGCATTACATTACGTTAAGGAGTGCAGTAATGCCATCTTTGTGTTACCGCATCACATTGCGTTAAGGAGTGCGGTAATGCCATCTTTGTGTTACCGCATCACATTACGTTAAGGAGTGCGGTAATGCCATCTTTGTGTTACCGCATCACATTGCGTTAAGGAGTGCGGTAATGCCATCTTTGTGTTACCGCATCACATTGCGTTAAGGAGTGCAGTAATACCATCTTTGTGTTACCGCATCACATTGCGTTAAAGAGTGCGGTAATGCCATCTTTGTGTTACCGCATTACATTACGTTAAGGAGTGCGGTAATGCCATCTTTGTGTTACCGCATCACATTGCGTTAAGGAGTGCGGTAATGCCATCTTTGTGTTACCGCATTACATTACGTTAAGGAGTGCGGTAATGCCATCTTTGTGTTACCGCATCACATTGTGTTAAGGAGTGCAGTAATGCCATCTTTGTGTTACTTCATCACATTGCGTTAAGGAGTGCAGTAATGCCATCTTTGTGTTACCGCATTACATTACGTTAAGGAGTGCGGTAATGCCATCTTTGTGTTACCGCATCACATTGCGTTAAGGAGTGCAGTAATACCATCTTTGTTACCCCATCACATTGTGTTAAGGAGTGCAGTAATGCCATCTTTGTGTTACTTCATCACATTGCGTTAAGGAGTGCAGTAATGCCATCTTTGTATTACCGCATCACATTGCGTTAAGGAGTGCAGTAATACCATCTTTGTTACCCCATCACATTGTGTTAAGGAGTGCAGTAATGCCATCTTTGTTACCCCATCACATTGTGTTAAGGAGTGCAGTAATGCCATCTTTGTTACCCCTTCACATTGTGTTAAGGAGTGCAGTAATGCCATCTTTGTGTTACCGTATCACATTGTGTTAAGGAGTGAAGTAATACCATCTTTGTGTTACCCCATTACATTGTGTTAAGGAGTGCAGTAATTCCATATTTGTGTTACCGCATCACATTGTGTTAAGGAGTGCAGTAATGCAATCTTGTTTTACCACATCACATTGTGTTAAGGAGTGCAGTAATGCCATCTTTGTGTTACCGCGTCACATTGTGTTAAGGAGTGCAGTAATGCCATCTTTGTGTTACCCCATCACATTGTGTTAAGGAGTGCATTAATGCCATCTTGTGTTACCGCATCACATTGTGTTAAGGAGTGCAGTAATGCAATCTTGTTTTACCACATCACATTGTGTTAAGGAGTGCAGTAATGCCATCTTTGTGTTACCGCATCACATTGTGTTAAGGAGTGCAGTAATGCCATCTTTGTTACCGCATCACATTGCGTTAAGGAGTGCAGTAATACCATCTTTGTGTTACCGCATCACATTGCGTTAAGGAGTGCGGTAATGCCATCTTTGTGTTACCGCATCACATTGCGTTAAGGAGTGCAGTAATGCCATCTTGTGTTACCGCATCACATTGCGTTAAGGAGTGCAGTAATGCCATCTTTGTGTTACCGCATCACATTGCGTTAAGGAGTGCAGTAATACCATCTTGTGTTACCGCATCACATTACGTTAAGGAGTGCAGTAATGCCATCTTGTGTTACCGCATCACATTGCGTTAAGGAGTGCAGTAATACCATCTTGTGTTACCACATCACATTGCGTTAAGGAGTGCAGTAATACCATCTTTGTGTTACCGCATCACATTGCGTTAAGGAGTGCAGTAATGACATCTTGTGTTACCGCTTCACATTGTGTTAAGGAGTGCCGTAATGCCATCTTTGTGTTACCGCATCACATTGCGTTAAGGAGTGCGGTAATGCCATCTTTGTGTTACCGCATCACATTGCGTTAAGGAGTGCAGTAATGCCATCTTTGTGTTACCGCATCACATTGCGTTAAGGAGTGCAGTAATGCCATCTTTGTGTTACCGCATCACATTGCGTTAAGGAGTGCAGTAATGCCATCTTTGTGTTACCGCATCACATTGCGTTAAGGAGTGCAGTAATGCCATCTTTGTGTTTCCGCATCACATTGCGTTAAGGAGTGCAGTAATGCCATCTTGTGTTACCGCATCACATTGCGTTAAGGAGTGCAGTAATGCCATCTTTGTGTTACCGCATCACATTGCGTTAAGGAGTGCGGTAATGCCATATTACCGCATTACATTGCATTAAGGAGTGCAGTAATGCCATATTACCGCATCACATTGTGTTAAGGAGTGCAGTAATGCCATCTTGTGTTACCGCATCACATTGCGTTAAGGAGTGCAGTAATGCCATATTACCGCATCACATTGCATTAAGGAGTGCGGTAATGCCATCTTGTGTTACCGCATCACATTGCATTAAGGAGTGCCGTAATGCCATCTTTGTGTTACCGCATCACATTGCGTTAAGGAGTGCAGTAATGCCATCTTTGTGTTACCGCATTACATTGTGTTAAGGAGTGCGGTAATGCCATCTTTGTGTTACCGCATCACATTGCGTTAAGGAGTGCGGTAATGCCATCTTTGTGTTACCCCATCACATTGCGTTAAGGAGTGCAGTAATGCCATCTTTGTGTTACCGCATTACATTGTGTTAAGGAGTGCGGTAATGCCATCTTTGTGTTACCGCATCACATTGCGTTAAGGAGTGCGGTAATGCCATCTTTGTGTTACCCCATCACATTGCGTTAAGGAGTGCGGTAATGCCATCTTGTGTTACCACATCACATTGCGTTAAGGAGTGCAGTAATGCCATCTTTGTGTTACCGCATCACATTACGTTAAGGAGTGCAGTAATGCCATCTTTGTGTTACCGCATCACATTGCGTTAAGGAGTGCGGTAATGCCATCTTGTGTTACCGCATTACATTGCGTTAAGGAGTGCAGTAATGCCATCTTGTGTTACCGCATCACATTGCGTTAAGGAGTGCGGTAATGCCATCTTGTGTTACCGCATCACATTGCATTAAGGAGTGCCGTAATGCCATCTTTGTGTTACCGCATCACATTGCGTTAAGGAGTGCGGTAATGCCATCTTGTGTTACCGCATCACATTGCGTTAAGGAGTGCAGTAATGCCATCTTTGTGTTTCCGCATCACATTACGTTAAGGAGTGCAGTAATGCCATCTTTGTGTTACCCCATCACATTGCGTTAAGGAGTGCAGTAATGCCATCTTTGTGTTACCGCATTACATTGTGTTAAGGAGTGCGGTAATGCCATCTTTGTGTTACCGCATCACATTGTGTTAAGGAGTGCGGTAATGCCATCTTTGTGTTACCCCATCACATTGCGTTAAGGAGTGCAGTAATGCCATCTTGTGTTACCACATCACATTGCGTTAAGGAGTGCAGTAATGCCATCTTTGTGTTACCGCATCACATTGTGTTAAGGAGTGCAGTAATGCCATCTTTGTGTTACCGCATCACATTGTGTTAAGGAGTGCAGTAATTTCTGCTACATCTTGTTTGTAAATGCAGAAAATACCTTTTCATGATCTTTTGGTCAACGTTTTCTTCCTGGTACAAAACAGAATACTCAATAACTCTCTAGGGATGTACAACTATTACTGCGTTTGCAGTGGGCAGTGGGCAGTGGTCAGTGGTAAGGTCATGAGGTCCTGGTCTGTTCCTTAATGACTCAGGTTAATCTGTCTCTAAAACAAAAAGTTCATAATGTTGAGATGTTTTTAGGAAATGTAGATCTATTCATTGCAGAAATAGAACTGATATTATCTTTACCTCATCATTGTCCTATTACTGTATCTATTTGTTTCGCAGACATGAAGTGGACATCAATAAACCTGATTAAGGTGAAACAAACAAGACTGAAAACAAAATGTTTTCAGACTTTCCTAAATAATGTAAAAATATTTGTCCAATGCCACGTTTCAATGTTTCTATCAGCATGTCCCCCTTGGTGCCATTCCTTCACTCTGCTCCTATGTCACCGTTTCTCTGCCAGTTGTGAGAACAGGATAGTAACATTTCCACTGATTACATATTTATATTCTAGATAAGGTTGAAAAAGGACATATGTCCATCGAGTTCAACTTGTGTCACATTCTAATTGGGTGAAATACTCATCCTATATTTAAAGTTATATTGATCCAGAAAAGGGGAAACTAATAACCCCAGTGAACATTTGGTAATAATGTATCATAAGGCAGAGGGGGGGGGGGGGGGCAGATTTCTTCCAGCAGCCAACACTTGATAGTACAGATGCTAAATAAATAGTGTGGTGGCAATAACTGACTTTGTACAACCCAATACTCCTTCTAGCCAGTTCCATGAGCCAACAAGCGGAATAAATAAACTACCAGGCTAGGCAGGATAAGCCAGTTGGATGCCTACTGAGCGATATAAAGGTTAATACAGGAATCTGGGCGCTATAGACATTTTATAGATAGAATGGCAAGCAGGGAATTTTCATACAGAGAATGATTTTTCGGCTGCCTAATGAAGATAAGCAACCTGTGTCACAGCAAATTAAATTAGACGGACAATGTGTCTTCTTTTTGCTAAAAGAACCCCTACATGTTCTCCTTGTATTAATTACGCACAGGGCGCAGTTTGCTTCTGTTTTACCACCAGTTCCCAGCTGGGAAAAAACCCCAGGTAAACATCAATCTGAAGAAGCTAATTAAGCTGCATTTTATATATTACACCCTCATTTTTAATTAAAGTGGTTAAGGAACACCTCAAAAAAAGCTGCAGTAAATCCTGGTGCAAAGGACTTTCTGCGAAACGGCGTCATTGCGCTGGGGAAGATTGTACGCCCAATCTTTTAAATGTGGCTCTTCAGTATACATTATATAGAAATGAGCCTGAAATGCACAAAATACAGCCCCCCTCCCCCTATTAAGGAACATACTGTATGTAGTATGTATGTATATATTTTTTTATTTGTATATATAATCTTGCGCTCACAGACATCATAAATAAAGTTTTTATTTCAAATAAAACAACATTTTGGTTCCTTTGATAGACCTTTCTCAAGATACAGTGATACTACTGAGAGAAACCTTATACAGGCATACCCCGCATTAACGTACGCAATGGGACCGGAGCATGTATGTAACTATGTAACACAGGCATACCCCGCATTAACGTACGCAATGGGACCGCAGCATGTATGTAACTATGTAACACAGGCATACCCCGCATTAACGTACGCAATGGGTCCGGAGCATGTATGTAACTATGTAACACAGGCATACCCCGCATTAACGTACGCAATGGGTCCGGAGCATGTATGTAAAGCGAAAATGTACTTAAAGTGAAGCACTACCTTTTCCCCACTTATCGATGCATGTACTGTACTGCAATCGTCATATACGGGCATAACTGATGTAAATAACACATGTGTAACAGGCTCTATAGTCTCTCTGCTTGCGCAAGCTTCGGTACAGGTAGGGAGCCGGTATTGCTGTTCAGGACGTGATGACAGGCGCATGCGTGAGCTGCCGTTTGCCTATTGGGCAATATGTACTTACTCGCGAGTGTACTTAAAGTGAGTGTACTTAAAGCGGGGTATGCCTGTATAGACACAATACAACAACCAAAAAAGACGCACACACTCCTGGGTTTTGCACCATTTTTCACACTATAGATCAGTATTTCTAATTTTTTTTTTTAAGGAAGCATATAATTATATTGTGAAATTCTAAGGAACCCCAACCCTCTCTAATAGCGCCTCTGAGACGAGATGCATTGTAAGGAACCCAAACCCTCTCTAATATCGCGTCTGAGATCAGATGCATTGTAAGGAACCCCAAACCTCTCTAATAGTGCGTCAGATCAGATGCATTGTAAGGACCCCAAACCTCTCTAATATCGCGTCTGAGATCAGATGCATTGTAAGGAACCCCAAACCTCTCTAATAGTGCGTCAGATCAGATGCATTGTAAGGACCCCAAACCTCTCTAATATCGCGTCTGAGATCAGATGCCTTGTAAGTGTCAGGAATCGGCGTTCTCCTCGCTTCCCGCACAAAGCACTCCCTCTCCGCAAGGAATCCCTGGACACACAAAATAATCCTGCCTTACCGGTCTCCACGGCTCCTCGCCCCTCCTGCCGCCGTCGCGGGATCACTCCCCTCGGCGATTCCTCTGCTCAGCGCCGGGCGCGCCCATGCCCTCCTACACGCACGCCAGCCCCAGACGTTATGTGCATGCATTCTCAGTTTACAGAGCACATGCCTAGCAGAGCACTTTTAACCTCTGCTTCTGCAGCGAGGCATCGCCCCCAAGCATCACACAGTTCAAGGCAAATCAATGATTACACTCAGCTGGGCTGTAACACCTCTCTCCTATCAGGGAGGACTCCTTGCAGTCCTCCAGGCCTGCCTCCTTTTCCCATTGGCCTGCCCAGCTTTATTATGCCTGTGCTTCCCATCACTCGTCGCTCGACATAGTTCTCTATGGAAGCATTTGACTATTCTCTCAGTGACTCCTCAGGTATTGACGCGGATTGGACGACTACCCCCTCTGGCTCTCGACTTTGGCTCTACTTGGACTTCGTGACTTCTGGCATCCCTGACCTTGGCAACGGCAATAACTACTCCTTCTCTACTACCGGTACCGGCAAGTATTGTCTTCACTACTATACCTGGCCTGGCAACAATAACACCACACTCCGGACACACTCCCTTTGCTGCGGGTGCGTGTATCCCTACGTCCCACCTCAGCACAGGGGACGGGTCTGGTCTGCGGGCAGCACCGGCGTAACATTATGTCGAGCCCACAAGACGCAGACCAGACCGAACTACAGCAGTTTCTCTCTAATCTGCTTCAGCATAACCAGGCCATGGCGGATCAAATTGTGGCACTTACACGCCAGGTCGCAGTACTCTCAGACAGGGTACCGACCGTGACCCCGCCAGATGTAAGCCCCCGCTCCGCAAGCGCAGTTAGCAGCTCAGATGTAAGGATTCCTCCTCCCAAGCCTTATGCAGGTGAACCGCAAGATTGTAGGGGTTTCCTAAACCAGTGTGAGGTGCAGTTTGAAATGGCCCCCCATCTCTACAATACTGATCGCAAGAAAGTAGCCTACATTTATATCCTCCTCACTGGCAGCGCCCTGGCTTGGGCTTCCCCGGTTTGGGAGCGACGTTCTGACCTTACCCAAGATTACCCAGCATTTAAAGCCGAGTTTCAACGGGTATTTGATTCCCCTGCTCGTCGGGAGATGGCATCTCTTTCCTCCAGATCACGTAGGGACGGCGAACGGTGACGCAGTATGCTGTGGAATTTCGGACTCTAGCAGCCGAGACTAACTGGGACAAGAAGCTCTCGTCTCCGTATTCTGGCAAGGCCTGGCAGATCCCATCAAGGACGAACTCTCTCGCCAATCCAGGCCGGATCAACTGGAGGTCCTGATTGATTTGGCCATCCGAGTGGATCAACACATCCAGGTACGCCGCTTAGAGCGTCAGTGCGCTCGCTTCCATAACTTTCAAGTTCCATTCTCCAGTACTTTCAGCAGCACTCCTGCTCCCTCCAGTGCTACCACACCTCTTCGTCCTGCACTGGAGTTGCTAGAGCCAATGCAATTGGGGGTACAATGCATCCGCACACCGATACGGTAGTTCCGCCACGCCGGGGAATTGTGTTTCTACTGTGGATCCATGGAACATCTGGTTCGGGAGTGTCCATTGTGTCCGGGAAACGGGAACACCCAGTGAGTACAGAGGGGCTCTCTCTGGGTGTAATGTCTCCACGTCCCCTTCTTAAAGGTGAACTCCCTAAGAAACTTACATTTCCAGTCTTCCTTTCAGGCGATAAGTTCAAGACTTCTACCGCCGCTTTCATTGACTCAGGAGCTGGAGGAAACTTCGTGGATCTAAAATTCGCCAGGGTTAACCGCATACCACTAGTGAGAAAGAAGCTTCCCATTGCACTCGTCGGTATCGATGGACGTCCTCTTACCCCGGGCACATCTCCTTAGAGACGGCTCCCTTGCTTCTGTCTTCACATCTACAGTACACAAGGAGACCTTAGTTCTCGATGCCATTCACGCTCCTGGGATACCCATCACCCTTGGTCTTCCTTGGCTACAGCTTAACAATCCTCTCATTGACTGGACTTCCTCCGCTCCCATTTCCTGGAGGCCGAGGTCAGACGAGACTCATCAACTGCTGGCCAATACCTCTGTTCCCGAAGTTATTCTACCTTCCGTTTACCATCAATTCCGGGACGTTTTCAATAAGGTACAGTCAGACCTCTTGCCGCCACACAGGACTTACGATTGTCCAATCGATCTAGTTCCTGGTTACTCCCTACCCAAGACCAAGACCTACCCCTTGTCGTTACCAGAATCTCACGCTATGGATGAATATATCCAGGAGAATCTCAAGAAAAGCTTTATTCGTCACTCCAATTCCCCAGCAGGGGCTGGGTTTTTCTTCGTCAAGAAAATGAATGGGTCGTTGAGGCCTTGCATCGACTACAGGGGTTTAAACCACATCACTATTAAAAATCGTTACCCCCTTCCCCTTATTACCGAACTGTTCGATAAATTACAGGGGGCCAAGATTTTTTCCAAGTTGGATCTACGTGGTGCCTATAACCTGGTGCGCATCAGGAAGTGGGATGAATGGAAGACGGCCTTCAACACACGTTGTGGACACTACGAATATCTGGTAATGCCTTTTCGGCTTATGTAATGCTCCCGCTGTCTTCCAGGATTTCATCAACGACGTCTTTCGTAAGGTACTCAATATTTTTGTTATTGTATACTTGGATGATATCCTGATTTTTTCCAAAGATCTCCAGGACCATATACGCCACACCACCTATGTCCTTTCCCGTCTCCGTGAACACCATTTATACGCTAAACTGGAGAAGTGCACCTTTCATACGACTTCTACTCCGTTCCTGGGGTATATCATTTCAGATGAGGGGTTTATGATGGACTCCGGTAAACTTCAAGCAGTCACTGAATGGCCAAGACCCAATTCTCTCAAGGCCATACAACGTTTTTTAGGCTTCGCTAATTATTATCGTAAGTTTATACGGAGTTTTTCCACCATTGTGGCACCCCTTACTGCGCTCACCAAAAAAGGAGCTGATCCTTCTGCTTGGTCATCCGAGGCCATCTCCGCCTTCGAGACACTCAAGGAAGCCTTTATATCCGCACCTATTCTCCGTCATCCCAACATTGAACTTCCCTTTGTACTGGAGGTCGACGCTTCTGATTGCGGCGCTGGTGCCGTTCTGTCTCAGAGACCCACGTCCCAAGATAAGTTACATCCCTGTGCATATTTTTCCAAGAAATTCTCGTCTGCCGAGAGGAACTATGACGTGGGTAACAGGGAACTTCTGGCCGTGAAGATGGCTCTTCAAGAGTGGAGACACCTGCTGGAGGGGTCGAAAGAGCCGTTTACTATTCTCACGGACCACAAGAACCTTCTTTACATAGAGAATGATCGACGCCTTGGTCCACGACAGGCTCGTTGGGCTCTTTGTTTTTTCTCGATTCGATTTTCACCTGTCCTACTGCTGCGGCACAGTTTATTCGAGCATTTGCCCGTTCTGTGCCGCAGCAGTAGCCTGGCGCGCGCCCGAGTGTGACGGGCGCGCGACGAAGCAGCGGAAGAGCGCCCTCCGATCGGGGCGCTCTCCCTACCGCTGCCGGGTCCGCCGGGTCCCCCGGAACCCCCTGCCGCTGTCCCGCGATCGCGGGACACCAGGGCTCCCTCGGGGAGCCCTGGACGCGCGTGCAGGGGGCGCAGGCTCCCGAAGAGGCGTGACCGTGCGTCTATGACGCGCGGCACGCCGAGGGGCGGCCACTAGCAAGCCGGGAAATCTCCCGGCTTGCGGATCTGGCCGCACTGCGATAAAGTGTGTCGCCAGTGTATATACCCGGGACCAAGAACGTAAAGGCAGACGCACTCTCCCGAATACATTCTTCTGAGGAGAGGCCAGATGAATTGTTGGAGACTATCCTTCCACATGAGAGGATTCTCGCCACGTCTACTTTCAAGAATCTTGACAAGATTTTGCACTGCCAGAGACGCATTCCCAAGGACTTGGTCGTTCCCGACAACAAACTCTTTGTACCATCCAAATTTGTTCCAGAAGTCCTGTCTTGGGGTCACTCCTCTAAATCTGCAGGTCATCCCGGTTTTAAGAAGACTACTGATCTCATTCGTCGGAATTTCTGGTGGCCAAGGATGTCTCAAGATATTCTGGAATTTACCCGCGCATGCCCGACGTGCGCTCAAAGCAAGACTCTCCGTCAAAAGCCTCAGGGTTTTCTGTTACCCCTTCCAGTTCCCGACCGCCCCTGGTCCCACATTTCTATGGACTTCATCGTGGAGTTGCCCAGGTCCAGAGGAATGAACACTATCTTGGTGGTCGTGGACAGGTTCTCGAAGATGTCCCATTTCATTCCACTTAAAGGATTACCCACCTCCCCCGCCCTTGCTGATATCTTTACGGAGCAGATTTTCCGGATTCATGGGCTTCCTTCGTCCATTGTTTCTGACAGAGGTTCTCAGTTCGTATCCAAATTTTGGAGAGCTTTCACGAAGAGATTGGGCATCTCTTCTTCCTTCTCTTCTGCCTATCATCCTCAGTCCAATGGACAAACGGAGAGAATCAATCAATCCCTGGAGAAGTACCTGAGATGTTTTATATCCGATTTCCAGGATGATTGGGCTCAACTCCTCTCTTGGGCAGAGTATGCCGTCAATTCTGCAAAAAACGAGTCCACCCGGGAGTCTCCCTTCTTTATAAATTATGGGTTCCACCCTCCCTGTCTTCCCATCCCCAACATTCCTTCTGGAGTACCAGCCGTAGATGAACGCATTTCTTCCCTCCAAACCGCATGGTCCAGGATTCAGTCTACCCTTCTCAACTCCTCCCGCAGATCGAAACTACAGGCCGATCGTCGTCGTCGTCGTTCGGCGCCCAGTTACAAACCAGGGGATTTGGTATGGCTCTCCTCTAGGAATATCCACCTCAAAGTACTATCTCCTAAACTGGCACCTAAGTTCCTCGGTCCCTTCCCTATTTGTGAACAAATCAATCCTGTGGCATTCCGGCTCCAACTACCACCCAGTATGAAGATTCCCAATGTCTTCCATGTATCCCTCTTAAAACCATTTATCTCCAGTCACTTCTTTCCGGATCAGACTCATAGACCGGATCCCATTACTGTACAAAATAACGAGGAATACGAAGTTCACTCTCTTTTGGATTCTCGCCTATCCAGGGGTCAGCTTCAGTTCTTGGTGCAGTGGAAGGGCTTTGGCCCTGAAGAGAGATCCTAGGTACCTTCAAAGGACATTCATGCCCCGGCCCTTCTTAAGTCCTTCAGGAAAAGGTTTCCAGAGAAACCGTTCTTGGACCGTCCTGTGGCCGTTCCTGAAGAGGGGGGTACTGTCAGGAATCGGCGTTCTCATCGCTTCCCACACAAAGCACTCCCTCTCCGCAAGGAGTCCCTGGACACACAAAATAATCCTGCCTTACCGGTCTCCACGGCTCCTCGCCCCTGCCGCCGTTGCGGGATCACTCCCCTCGGCGATTCCTCTGCTCAGCGCCGGGCACGCCCACGCCCTCCTAAACGCATGCCAGCCCCAGACGTTATGTGCATGCATTCTCAGTTTACAGAGCACACGCCTAACAGAGCACTTTTAACCACTGCTTCTGCAGCGAGGCGTCGTCCCCAAGCATCACACAGTTCAAGGCAAATCAATGATTACACTCAGCTGGGCTGTAACACCTCTCTCCTATCAGGGAGGACTCCTTGCAGTCCTCCAGGCCTGCCTCCTTTTCCCATTGGCCTGCCCAGCTTTATTATGCCTGTGCTTCCCATCACTCGTCGCTCGACATAGTTCTGTATGGAAGCATTTGACTATTCTCTCAGTGACTCCTCAGGTATTGACGCGGATTGGACGACTACCCCCTCTGGCTCTCGACTTTGGCTCTACTTGGACTTCGTGACTTCTGGCATCCCTGACCTTGGCAACGGCAATAACTACTCCTTCTCTACTACCGGTACCGGCAAGTATTGTCTTCACTACTATACCTGGCCTGGCAACAATAACACCACACTCCGGACACGCTCCCTTTGCTGCGGGTGCGTGTATCCCTACGTCCCACCTCAGCACAGGGGACGGGTCTGGTCTGCGGGCAGCACCGGCGTAACAGTAAGGAACCCCAACCCTCTCTAATGGTGCGTCTGAGATCAGATGCATTGTAAGGAACCCAAACCCTTTCTAATAGATGTATTGTAAGCAAGGCCAGTGCAAGGTATTCGGCACCCTAGGAGTCTCCCACCCCCTCTCCCTCCCCAACACTTTTGGATTTTTTAAAATGTAACACAGTAGCCCCTCTTTCTCGCACCCCCTCCTCAGTTCTCACCTCCTTTTCTCACTCCCTCAACCTCCTTTTCCTTCTTTACCTCATTCTCTTACCCCCCCTAATCCCCCTGCCTTTTATCCCGCCCTTCTCCTCTCACACCCTCTCCTCCTCTTCTCACATCCCCTCCTCCTTTCTCACCTTCTCTCATCCCCATCTTCCTCTTCACCCCCCTCCTGCTCTCACCCCTCCCTCCTCCTTTCTCACCCTATACTCCTCCTCTCACCCCCCTCCTCCTCTTCTACCCCCTCATCCTTCTCTCTCAGCACCTTCTCCTCTCTCAACACCTCCTCTTCTCTCACCACCCTACTCCTCTTTCAACCCCCTCCTCCTCTTTCACCCCCTCCTCCTCTCTCACCCCCTCTTCTTCTCTCACCTCCCTCCTCCTCTTTCAACCCCCCTCTCACCCAAATAATGCCAGTGGTCTGCAGAGGACACAGGCCAGCAGGAACAGAGCGGCGGCACACACAGGGGCGGTGGACGCGGAGCAGGGTGGCAGCACAGATGGGGGCGGTGGTCGCGGAGCAGTGGCAGCACAGACGGGTGCAGTGGTCGTGGAGCAGGGTGGCGGCAGAGACGGGCGGTGGACGAAGAGAAGGGTTGCGGTAGGGAAGGACGGTGGATGCGGAGCAGTGTGGCGGCAGAGACAGATGGTGGACATGGAGCAGGGTGGCAGTAGAGACAGGTTATGGTCACAGAGCAGGGTAGCGGCAGAGATGAATAAGTGGTTGGTGGGTGGTCACTGCAGCAGGAACTCAGCCGAATGCGTAAATGAATAAAAACAGCTTTATTACACTATGGTGCTGCACATCACATCACGGAGAACACCTCTGACGCGTTTCGTTCCGTTATGGAACTTTATCAAAGAGTACAAAGATCTCTCACACTGGAGTATTATATACACAATCCTTTCTCATGATTGGTCAATCCATAATTGCAAACAGAGAGTGACAATTAGCAATTAATGCTGATGAGTATTGGAAGGATTACGCAAAGACTGCAGTCTCTGCCGCCACCCTGCTCCATGTCCACCGCCCTTCTCTGCCGCCACCCTGCTCCATGTCCACTGCCATCTCTGCCTCTACCCTGCTCTGCGACCACAACCTGTCTCTACTATTGGTCAATCCATAATTGCAAACAGAGAGTGACAATTAGCAATTAATGCTGATGAGTATTGGAAGGATTACGCAAAGACTGCAGTCTTTGCGTAATCCTTCCAATACTCATCAGCATTAATTGCTAATTGTCACTCTCTGTTTGCAATTATGGATTGACTAATCATGAGAAAGGATTGTGTATATAATACTCCAGTGTGAGAGATCTTTGTACTCTTTGATAAAGTTCCATAACGGAACGAAACGCGTCAGAGGTGTTCTCCGTGATGTGATGTGCAGCACCATAGTGTAATAAAGCTGTTTTTATTCATTTACGCATTCGGCTGAGTTCCTGCTGCAGTGACCACCCACCAACCACTTATTCCTCTACTACATTTACTGGCGTGGAGCACGCAGGCAACTACACAGAGCTGGGAGCTGGTCTTCATTATCCCCTTCCTGACGAGTGCGTTTGGATTTATCCTCTGCACCTGCTACAAGGAGATTCAAGAGCGCTGAGCTGCAGTGTACTCTTCATTCATCCACAGCACAGCTGTCGGCCCTCGGGGATGACGTCACACACCAGCGCGACGCCCGAGGAGTTGGGACCGGCCAGGCACGGGCAGTGAAGACACCGGGTCGGGTAAGGGCAGCAGGCGATATCAGCGTGAGTACACGAGAGGTGTAGCCTACGGTTGCCTCTTTTCCTGTCTCAGACTATTTCCTGTGTACTAGCCCCCCACCCAGGTTTTATCTTATTCAGTCATCCTGTCAGAGCCTTGCTGCCGTTTCTCTCCTTACAGGATATTTATGCCTGCATAGTTGCCGTTTTCTTTCAACACATGCATCAGAGACTGTTTTCACCTTACAACCAGTTCAAATGTGGGCTCGTGGAGCACCGGACACTTGGGGTTCATTCTCCCATACATCACATAGCGGCAGAGATGGATGGTGGACATGGAGCAGAGTGGCGGTAGAGACAGCGGTGGACATGGAGCAGGGTGGAGGCAGAGAAGGGAGGTGGACATGGAGCAGGGTGGTGGCAGAGACGGACAGTGGACATGGAGCAGGGAAGCAGTAGAGAAGGGCAGTGGACACGGAGCAGGGTGGCGGCAGAGACGGACGGTGGACATGGAGCAGAGTGGCGGTAGAGACAAACGGTGGACATGGAGCAGGGTGGCTGAAGAGATGGGCGGTGGGAAAGGAGGTCGGCGGTGGCGGGAGAGGAAGACGGGGACCTCGGCAGTGGAACAGGGCAGAAGAGGAGGAGGACTGCTCTTGTTATACACCGATGGTGGATTTGCATGACTTTGTGTCACTATGTGACTATTTATTACATATTTACAGTACTGAATGTACCAGACTGCCGACCAAGAGACTTTCATATATAACCTCTTTACAGTTTCTATTATTTACAAACAGTGAAGGGGTTAATAATATATCTACAAAATATTAGAAATGAGAAAATATTCCCCATGTTTTAGCTGCATAACAGGCTTGCAAAAGTAAAAGAAATCGAAATAAATGCTTTTGTGGCGACTGTCTTATTTTAAAGCCTTGTCATGCATACATCAGAACGAGATAAATTAAATATAATAAGATAGCAGTATTCATTTCAATATGTTCTTTTTTTGCTCCATTTGAGCCTACCAAGACTAGATTTTTTAAATAATGCTTCTCCCCTTTGTTATTCTCCTCCTTTAGTAACACTGCCAGATGCACTTTCCACATCAACTGAATCCTGGTTTATTCCAATTTTCCACTTCCCTGCTTTTAATCCCAGTGTTACAAATGGAATCCTATGCTACACTAATACAATTTAGTCTTTGGCACTGAAGGGATCAATATTTTAAAATGCCATATGTTTTATAAATCACCTAGTTTATACAAAAGCAGTAATATTTTGCCCATCTCATACCTTTACAAGTAACATATGTGAACGCACACAACAGATATGGAAATATTTGCTGATCAGAAACACCCTTTTACGCCGCGATGTTACAATGTGAATAAACACTGAGGAGTATATATTCGGTTTACAGAAGTAATACCCAGAGGCCAGATTAAGAGAGACATAAGAGAAAGCTGTGTGTTGCCCACCCTGCATTCATCTCTCACCCCATATGAGCATAGATTCAGCTCAAATTCTGTTCAATAGGTGAACTTGAAAAGTTTCCAAAAAGATGAATCACGTCGTTATTCTGTTAGGACAGGGGTCGCAACCTGCAGCTCCCGAGCCATATGCGGCTCTCTCCGCACCTACAGGGCACCTATACGGCACCTACAGTTCGCAGGTTGCTGCTCCCCGGCTGCTGCCTCTCTCCCTCACTGTGCTTGCCTGTGGCTGTGGGGGTCCAGGCTGGCACTGGTTTGGCCTCTTGTTGCTGTCGGGCATCTCCCCAGCTGCTGGGCTGCCTCTTACACTGTCCCTCGCCGGGCCTTACTGTGACATCAGCGTGCGCCGGAAGTTGTGGTGCGCACCGGCATGAGAGAGGCTCGGCGTGGGACAGTGTAGGAAGGAGGCCAGCAGCTGGAGAGATACCCAGCAGCAACAAGAGACCAAACCAGTGCCGGCCGGGCCCCCCCACAGTCAGGGAGAGAGGCAGGCACAAAGTAAGTGTATGTGTATATATATGTAGCAGGGATCCCCCTTCTTGCCTCCAGGGTATTATTGTTGGTACTGTGTGGTATTGTGTATTGTGACTGTGGGTAATGTTTGGGCTTACTGTGGGAAGTAAAGGAGTTCTTACATAATCCTGTAGTGTTGTATTATTGGGGTATACACTGGCGACACGTTTTATTGAAGCACGTCTAGCACCGCAAGCCGGGGGATGCCCTGGCGTGCTAGCCGCACTCCCTCAGCGTGCCGCGCATCACCGATGCGCGGTCACGCGTCATCGGGTGCCTGCGCCCCCTGCACGCGCGTCCAGGGCTCCCCGAGGGAGCCCTGGTGTCCCGCGATGTGGGGGACGGCGGCAGGGGGTTCCGGGGGACCCGGCGGACCCGGCAGCGGGAGGAAGAAAGCCCCGATCGGAGGGCGCTCTCCGCTGCTTCGGCGCTCGCCCGGCACCCTCCGGCGCGCGCCAGGTTACTGCTGCGGCCGAGAACGGGCAAATGCTCGAATAAACTCGGCCGCAGCAGTACCTAGGGTTGCCAGGTGGCTTGTCCAAAAATACGGGACACAATGGTGAAAGGTGCAACGCGCGCGAGAATCGTTGGTGAGGAAGAATGTTATTTATAAATGACCTGACTGTTACGTCATTTTTCACCAATTTGCACTAATATATATTCTGCTTCATAAAAAATCTGGGGAGGGGTCTTGGGAGGGAGCGCCCTTCCGCAGATTTTTTTTAGGAAATACAATATGAAATAGTGCAAATTGATGAAAATTGGTAAATGTTTGGAGTGAAATGTAGAACAAATGACGTAATGGTCAGATCATTTATAAATAACTGACCTGCAGTCACACTGTACATAGCGAGCAATACTGATCTTACTGCTCCTCCCACACATTCCAAGATTGTTGCACCCCTCCTCATCCTCTCTCCCCTTATCCCCTCACCATCCCACCCCCCTCGTCCTCTCACCCCCTCCCCTCATCCTCTCACCCCCCTCCCTTCATCCTCTCTCACCCACTCCCTTAATCCTCTCACCCCCTCCCTTCATTCTCTCTCATCCCCCCTCCCTTCATTCTCTCTCATCCCCCCTCCCTTCATTCTCTCTCATCCCCCTCATCCACATCCTTCATTCTCTCTCATCCCCCCTCATCCTTTCACCCTCCCATCCCCCTCATCCTCTGTCACCCCCTCCCCTCATCCTCTCTCACCCCCTCCCCTCATCCTCTCTAACCCCCCCTCCCTCATCCTCTCTCACCCCCTCCCCTCATCCTCTCTCACCCCCTCCCTTTATCCTCTCTCACCCCCCCCCCTTCATCCTATCATCCCCTCCCTTCATCCTCTCACCCATCCCCTCATCCTCTCTCACCCCATCCCTTCATCCTCTCTCATCCCCCCCCTTTATTCTCTCATCCCCTCCCTTCATCCTCTCTCACCCCTCCTCCCTTCATTCTCTCTCATCCCCCCTCCCTTCATCCACTCACCCCCTCCCTTCATTCTCTCTCACCCCCTCCCTTTATCCTCTCACCCCCCTCCCTTCATTCTCTCTCACCCCCCTCCCTTTATCCTCTCACCCCCCTCCCTTCATTCTCTCTCACCCCCCTCCCTTTATCCTCTCACCCCCCTCCCTTCATTCTCTCTCACCCCCCTCCCTTTATCCTCTCACCCCCCTCCCTTCATTCTCTCTCACCCCCACAGGACAGCCAGAGAAAACACACACACACACAAACACACACACACACACACACACACACACACACACACACACACAACAGTACAAGTACAAATACACAAACCAGGACAAAACAGAACAAACACAGGCAGGACACACAGAGGACACAGGACACACAGAGGACACAGGACACACAGAGGACACAGGCAGGACACACAGAGGACATGGGACACACAGAGGACACAGGACACACAGAGGACACAGGACACACAGAGGACACAGGACACACAGAGGACACAGACAGGACACACAGAGGACACAGGCAGGACCCACAGAGGACACAGGACACACAGAGGACACAGGACACACAGAGGACACAGGCAGGACACACAGAGGACACAGGACACACAGAGGACACAGGACACACAGAGGACACAGGCAGGACACACAGAGGACACAGGACACACAGAGGACACAGACAGGACACACAGAGGACACAGGCAGGACACACAGAGGACACGGGACACACAGAGGACACAGACAGGACACACAGAGGACACAGACAGGACACACAGAGGACACAGGCAGGACACACAGAGGACACAGGCAGGACACACAGAGGACACAGGCAGGACACACAGAGGACACAGGCAGGACACACAGAGGACACAGGCAGGACACACAGAGGACACAGGCAGGACACACAGAGGACACAGGCAGGACACACAGAGGACACAGGCAGGACACACAGAGGACACAGGCAGGACACACAGAGGACACGGGACACACAGAGGACACGGGACACACAGAGGACACAGGCAGGACACACAGAGGACACAGGCAGGACACACAGAGGACACAGGCAGGACACACAGAGGACACAGGCAGGACACACAGAGGACACAGGCAGGACACACAGAGGACACGGGACACACAGAGGACACGGGACACACAGAGGACACAGGCAGGACACACAGAGGACACAGGCAGGACACACAGAGGACACAGGCAGGACACACAGAGGACACAGGCAGGACACACAGAGGACACAGGCAGGACACACAGAGGACACAGGCAGGACACACAGAGGACACGGGACACACAGAGGACACAGGCAGGACACACAGAAGACACAGGACACACAGGACACACAGAGAACACAGGACACACAGAGGACACAGGACACACAGAGGACACAGGACACACAGAGAACACACAGGACACACAGATGACACACAGGACACACAGATGACACACAGGACACACAGAGGACACACAGGACACACAGAGGACACACAGGACACACGGCGGACACAGGACACACAGAGGACACACAAGACACAGAGGACACAGGACACACAGAGGACACAGGACACACAGAGGACACACAGGACACAGGACACACAGAGGACACACAGGACACAGGACACACAGAAGACACACAGGACACAGGACACACCGGACACAGAGGACACAGAGGACACAGAGGACACAGAGGACACACAGGACACACAGGACACACAGGACACACAGGACACACAGGACACACAGGACACAGCCTCACCTCTTTGCTCCATGCTTTTCCTCTGCTCTTTGGCCTCACCCCCCAGGATCCTCCCACCACCTCCATCCTGATTGGCTACATTTCACAGCAGCAGACAATCAAGATGGAGGAAGCTGCCCAGCCACCTAGCAGCAGCAGCCCTGCCATGCCCTCTCTCCCTTCTCAGGGGGAATCCCGCGATTGGTTAATAAGTCTGGAGACGTAATACCGGCATACACATACATGTGCCCCCCACCCCCCCGCACACATACATGTGCCCCTCACCCCTCGCATAGATACATGTGCCCCTCACCCCCCCCCCGCATACATACATGTGATGTGTCTCCCCCGCACATAAATGTCCCTCCACCCCCCCGCACACATACATGTGTCCCCCCCGCACATACATGTCCCTCCCCCCGCACACATACATGTCCCCCCTGCAAACATATGTAGCCCTCTTTCCTACGCTCTAGAGAGGCTACGGGTACTGCACACACCTGTGGCTCCAGGAGATCTGAGCCTCCGCTAACTGGGAGCCTGGGCTAACACTTATCTTAACGGCAGCACCTCCACTTACCCAGGATCCCCATCATGTAAGATTCCCCTGGGCAAGAACCATAGCAACACACATATGCTTTGAACTGAATTTACTGTAATGCAATATTAACCTTTTGTTAGTTAATTATAACGAAACACATATCACACGCTTATATACTATTCTTATAACACTAGTGGCTCGGCCACTCTCTTAAGGAGTAATGTCTCTGTTCCGTCACCGCGTGCCCCCACACCGTGTCCATGTACTGAAATATGTATTTAGGGTCAGTCCTTTGGCCACTCCTCTTAGTGCCCCCAAAGAGTGTTCCCTAAGGCGGGATAAGCGCCTGTTGACCGGTGTTGGTGCACTTTATTTAAATACCTTCCGGTCACTGCGGTGACAACTTCAAAAAGGATCCGGCGATCCAGCGGAGTTGGTCTGATGTCACGATGTTCAGCAACCTGGTCCCAGATGACTGCAACAACCGCAACTCAGCACACTTTGTCCCTAGCTGTTATTCAGTAAGGGGATGATGTCACTACCACTATTGGGCTTCCCTGCAGTCCAGAACCTACGGTGACTCAGGGAATCTCTTAGGGCCCTCAGGGAAGATCTAACCTATGCAGGTGGGTCACGGACCCCCTGCACTCACACTACCTCCTTCCCTACTCCTCCGGCTCCCTCTGGCTAGTGTGGCCTCTCCCCCACGCTTCCCCTTCCTGCCTCTTGCTTAACCAGCCCTCCCATTGGCTCCCTGGCATCAGGTGACTTTGCTAGAGCTCCTGGGATTTGTAGTTCCTGGCTGAGCCTCTTGCTTATTGGCCAGCCGTTCTCACGCTTCCATCGCGCATGCGCGACCTCTCTCTGCTCTGACTTTACTCTCCGCTATTGCGCAACAACATGGCGGCGCCCTATGCTGTCGGGCCGCCGCGGAACCTCCACCACCACACTTGGGAATGTACTGCAACAATGAAACATATACCACCTCCCTACACATACATGTACCCCCCGCACACATACATGTCCCTCCCTTTCCCCCCACACACATACATGTCCCCCCGCACACATACATGCCCCCTGCACACATACATGTCCCCCCACACACATACATGTCCCCCTCCCCCCGCACACATACATGTCCCCCTCCCCCCATACACATACATGTCCCCCCCTCGCATACTGCACCGACACACTTTATTCGAGCAAATACCCAGTATGTACCTGGCAGATACCTGGAATGCGCCGCTCCTCACCTCTGACAAGCCCCGTTGCGTTTGCCTTCCCAGCCTGGGTTCATGCCTGGCTGACGGGCGGCTGATCTGTTAAATGATAATGATTAGGATTTAATAGGCTGCAATGCTTCGCGTGTCTACCAGATGGCATAAATTCATGAATTGTAATGCAGTATATATATATATATACTGTGCAGTATTGCAGCCAGCGGGAATAAAATGCTTCAATCCCTGCCTGGAAAATAACCCAATGCACTCGGGCAGAAAACAGTCACAAACCTCAATACACCCGGGTATACCCGAATTCGTGGGACTAGCCAAGCTCGAATAAAGTGTGTCGCCAGTGTACATGTCCCCGTTCCCCCCCCGCACACATACATGTCCGGTATTATCTCTCATTTTTTTACAGAGTAACCAAATACCGGACTGTCTGGTTCAATACCGGACACATGGCAACCCTAGGTATACCATAAATGTATACGTGTTCCTATAAGGAGCCATCCTGTTATCCGGGATCCTCATAGGTGGAGGCGCTGCCCCAGAGAGAGATAGTGTGTGTGTGTATTTGGGTATTTGTGGGGGTAGTGTATGTGTATTTGGGGGAGTAGTGTGTGCATGTATTTTGGAGGGTAGTGTATGTGTATTTGGGTCAGAGGTAGTGTGTGCATGTTTTTGGGGGGGTAGTGTGTGTATTTGGGGGGTAGTGTATGTGTGTATTGTGTATTTGCGGGTGTGTGTGTATTGGGGGGTAGAGTATGTGTATTTGGAGGGGGAGGTAGTGTGTTTTTATTTGGGGGGGAGTGTGTGCGTGTATTGTGAGGGGGGATAGTGTATGTGTATTTGGGGAGGGTAGTGTACGTATGTATTGTGTATTTGTAAATGACAAACTGTTTTGCACGGAAAAACAATGAAGAAAACAAAATAAAGGGACTTAGTATTGTGAGATACATTTTATTCCCCCTTATATTTTTTTCCTTTCCCTAATTCTGATTAAAGTAAGCTTGTTGTTTGTCAATGCTTATACATTATACACCTAATAGTGTGTGTACAGTATATGTATGTGTTTGTGGGGGTGTAATATTCATGTCTGTGTTGTGGCTCTTGGAATATTTTGGCCTAAGACATTTTTTTTATAAAATGGCTCTATTTCCTGGAAAGGTTGCAGACACCTGTGTCAGACAAACTGCAAGTTTTAAATCTAAAAAATCAAGCTGTATGTAATATTTCTTATATACTGGGAAAACGATTACAAAAGGTAAGATAAAATTATACAATAAGCAAAATCATGGGCTTAGTTTACAACTGTTCTTGTTAATTAGACACAATTTATAAATGGCATCCCTGAAACGTGTCCAATTAGTGACTTTTTGTAAAAATCCTATAAAACAAAGTACAGATTTAACACATTCCAGTTGGAGCTACATTTTAAAAAAAAACTTGCCTCTATCTTTGTGTCCATGATTAATGAGAATGTGTGACCGAAACATTTAATCATTCACAAGAGTTAAATACAAACAAAGTTATAATCTTGTTGCGTTCACACTGGATGTTTAGATAAGGTAAAAAATAACACAAACTGGTATAGATGACGCAGAAAATACATATATAGCTACATCACATATTTGCATTAAATTATTCCTCCCTTTATTCGCCCTAGTCCTACAGTAGAGGCAACGTTTATTCTAACATTTGCCGTAAACTAGCCGGGTTACATTCTGGGTATGTGCTGGGTATGTGCTGGGTGTGTGCTGGGTGTGTGCTGGGTGTGTGCTGGGTGTGTGCTGGGTGTGTGCTGGGTGTGTGCTGGGTGTGTGCTGGGTGTGTGCTGGGTGTGTGCTGGGTGTGTGCTGGGTGTGTGCTGGGTGTGTGCTGGGTATGTGCTGGGTATGTGCTGGGTGTGTGCTGGGTATGTGCTGGGTATGTTCTGGGCTAGTTTGAGGCACGTTTAAGGCATTTCTGCATTGACTAACGACCCATAGGATTAACACAGCAGGGATCTCTGGCATTCCAATTCAGTTTGAATGGGACTGCCAGGGACCCCCGCTGTTAATCTGATAGGCCATTAATCAATGCAGAAATGCTGGGGCTAGTTTAAGGAAAGTTTAAGGCATGTATTCAGAATGTACCTGGGTGTTTCCTGGGTTTTTTGGGGAATTGCCACTGGTTTTTGTTCGAATAAGAGTTGCCTCTACTGTACATGTAGAAATGGCCGAATCCGCCCAAATCCGTTCCCCAGATTTTCTCGCATTTTACCCCCAAAATCCATTTTGCGGTGTAAAATCCACGGACGCACTTGGTCGTTTTAATCCGCGCAGATTCCTCAAAATCCGCCATTGGGTACAATCCGTGGACGGATTTGTAGCATCCAATCCATGGATCCAGCAACCCGTTGGTGGTTTCTTAAGTATTCTTATGGATCCGGGGATTGGATTCTGCAAATCCACCCACGGGTTGCGGGATCCGTGGAGGGTATTGATAATAATAATAATAATAATTTAAAAAACCCAAAACGTGAATCACCCTTTTTGAGATTGATCCGCTGAAATTCACGCACCAAAGGAACCGGAGGAGCCCTTGCGGGTCAAAATCCGCCCAAAAGGTTCACCCATCTCTACCTACATGTAACCAGTAGTATATCTGCTTAGGAACAGCAACTCCCAAAACCGGAGTCTTTTTTAACATCAAGTCTTGAAACAAAATATAAACCCTAGTTTCTAGGGATGGACTTCTTTGTTTTGCTCTGTTTACGATTATATTACTGTACAACCTGCCTGCCTTTTACATAACGTTCTAAGGCATTATACTTTTAATTGCTCATTCTAGAGTACAGACTTTTGCTCACTCAATTGCTTCTACATCATTATCAACTAAACGAGCCATGAGATGAGCTCTACGTACCTAGTGACACGGACTTCTTCCAGCCACTGTCGGACAAACAAACACCCCCCGAACATATTGACAATAACATTATTTATCAAACTGGGAAAGTATGACATTTTAGATTGGAAATGACTGGATCATTAGTTTATGGGTAAACGCTGCAGCTGTTTCTTCATCCCTTTGCACTGTTTTACAGCAGGAAAAGATTGGAAATTGACAAAGTGTATTGGACACATGATTCTTTATATTTAAAGTGATTTTCAAAAGAAAGGGGAAGTTGAGGGGGGGGAAAAAAAAGGGGTTTAACATAAATAACCATAGGACAATAATAACCCCACATATATAATTCATATTCAATTCAAAAGGAAATAAAGCCCTCGAAGCAATGAGCATGTACATAAGTCTTTACATTGTGGATATGGATGTGAAGATGGTATCAGATCACAAGCATGTTACTTCCATTTGGTGTAATCCACCCAGGAATATTTGTAACAAGGCAAACCTGGGCAAAACTGGGGCAACCCTGGGGCAAAATTAGAGGCATCCAAGAAAAAAAGTCTATAGATTTCAATGGGATTTTTTACATGGAATCATTTGTCTAAGAACAAAAGATCCACCTGATCTTGTGTATCTGACTATATGCTGGATCTGCAGTGTGGGAGCTGCGAGCTACATCAGGCTTCCGGAGCAAATCCTATCAGAGTATAATAAGCCAGCCATACAATCTCAGCTCATTGTACATCACTTTCCATTACCTGATCCTACCCCCCTCTGCTTTTCAATCCATGAAACAGATAAATCCTCAATTACTGAGGGCGTGAAAAGCACTAAAAAGTTGAATATGGACTTTTTTTGTTGTTTTTTTTTTTATCCTTTTTACTGTTAAGTGAAAATGGTAGAAATGGTGCTACACAATAATACTAAACATGCAATACATTTTCTATAGCCTTCTTTGTGAAATTAGTAGGTTGTTTTCCCACTGTGGAATAGCCCACGCTGAACTCATAACTGGGATACTGTTAAGAGGTTGAGTTGAGTCCTTCAATCAGCAGCAGACATATTATATTAAAAGTTCCCATACAGGGGGAGTGTCCGGCCGACTCGGACTTGAGCTCCACTCTGCTGCAGGGCCCTCTTTAACACCAGTCCTCCCCACAGCTTCCGAGGCCCATATCCAATTATCTGTGAGCCTGGTTCCATCCATCTTTCATCTTTTCTGTCTTGCCTTCAAATACTTTTTGGGAAAGCTACCCGTCTATCTGAGCCAGCTCCTCCCCCCTACCACATGCAGCACTTACCATCTGAGATCAGACTCCAAAAGACTGTTCATGGTCCCAAAGTTCAACAAAGTATCTGGCTTCTCCTCCTTCTCTTACCGGGCACCTCACAACTGGAACAATCTACCGGAGACTCTCACAGCCGCCACCAGTCTAAGTTCTTTCAAAACAAAAGCTGTCTCACATTTTAATCTGGTCTGTATCTGTTACATACGCCTATAATATATATTATCTCTCACTGTGCATGCAAGCTCTTGTATATAATGTATACACTGTTCACTTAATGTTAGTATGTTTTTGTAACCATGTATTTGTCATCATAACTCTGTGCCCAGGACATACGTGAAAACGAGAGGAAACTCAATGTATTACTTCCTGGTAAAACATTGTTATAAATGAATACATTCATACACACAGACAGTGTAAAGGTGCTGTATAATCATACCGTAGGGCAGATGTGTCAAACAGAACGCCTGATGCGTTTGAATGTCTTCTGAAAGAGAAATGAGGGATATTGTTTATGTTGCAAATTGTTGATGGAATCACAGGTACAAAAGGTCATCTTCAATATCACATACTGCAGCTAAACTGTCCATCCAGGCGCAAGCCTCCTCTAAGTCCTTTATATCCAGCTATCTTCCTTCCATGGTCTTACTTGGTAATGCTACATGTAATAGATATCTGCTGCCTTTTCAATGCAGAGTTTCTATCCAAGCAAATATTCCTTTCTGAAATACTGTGTCAGAAATTGTCATTATGATGATATTTTGTATAATGTGTGCAATGAGTGTGACTTTGTGTTGGACGGGGATTATGTTTTATTCACAGAGGACATAAATGCAATCTTTCTTAATTAAAGGCTGAGAGGGAAATGATTTAATAAAAAAATATATTGCTGTTTAATGACTTCTGGATATTATGTTCAGGGCAGAAAGATTGACATTTTATCTCAATCAATACACATTATATAGAGATCAATCTACTTTATTATGCATGAACTACATAACTTTAATATCTATGTACCTAATAAAAAGTATCATTGTTCAATCAATTTTAAACACACGTTTTAGAAAAGGTAAATGTTTGCATTCAAATCGATTTGCGACTTTTTCTTTCGTGCCGATCCAGACGGGTCGGGAAAGAGAGATGAAGTAACTGGTGATTGTATTATTTCTCCGTGGAGTAACCCATTTCATTTTCCGAGAAAAAGGAAAGGAAGAGAACTCCCTGTAGTAGAGCTCCGGAAAGGTGAAAAAGGCAACAGCAGTAAATAATAAACTGTATGAGTATCAAATCCACAATATTCAATCCAGAAAATTATCTCCTATAAAGGGTGTTTGTCCAAAAATATAAATGGGATATGTCAGGGACGACCGAGATATAGATCAACCCGACCCCCAACTAATTGGATAAAACAATACCCTGGACCTGGATCGCAAAGAATGTAGATAACGGATAAATCATTGTACTCACTGAAGCTTGATTGAAGAAGTCTCAGTTGGCGGGCAATGGCTCCGCAAACAGCACAAGTAAGAAGGACCCCCAGCCGGGGGAAAATTACGCCATGCACTGCTATCGTGGAACTGCCGAAAAATAAGCTGATACTGCTGGGTCACTAAAAAATATTCAATCATCGGAGCATAAAAAAATAGCAAGTCCCTCGTGGAGGACCACTCTTGAGTTGTCCTCCGCGAGGGACTTGCTATTTTTGTATGCTCCAATGATTGAATAAATATTGTTTAGTGACCCAGCAGTATCAGCTTATTTTTCGGCAGTTCCACAATAGCAGTGCATGGCGTTTTTTCCCCCGGCTGGGGGTCCTTCTTACTCATTTCATTTTCCTTTCTGTTACTTTCTCGGAGGGCGATGGTTTCCTTCCCACGATCCCCAAGCTAAATTCTCAGAGACAAAGGTATAATTACAAGGGAAAGTCTAAGGGGGGGATATTCATTAAACTGTGATAGGGACTTGAATGGGAGTTTCAATGAGCTAGTGACCCGATCAGCACTATCACAGATTCATAAATAACCCCCTATGTTTCAATTTGACTGAGTACAACAGATGATGGGCCATATTTACTAAACTGTGTTAAGCCATTAGCAAAGACACAGAAATTACCATGCGCTCCTGCGAGTGTTTCAGATAGGAGGAGATAATGCAGTATAGTAAATGCACAATATAGAATGAAATGATATACAACCAGTGCCAGTTTGCAGCTCGACCTTCAGTGGATCTTCCTTATAGATCCTTATATAGTGGCAATGTCCAGAAGTCAGGGAGCGCAGACACCAGGATGAACATATGAGGAGAAAAAACAATAACACAAATGATAGTGCAATCCTGTAGGGTAAAGAAATATTCCAACTGGGAATGGGGACATGCACAGTGGATAGAAACAAAATATAGACAGATAGGACTCTAGCAGTGGCTATCTGTCTATATTTTGTTTGTATCCACTGTGCATGTCCCCATTCCCAGTTGGAATATTTCTTTACCCTACAGGATTGCACTATCATTTGTGTTATTGTTTTTTCTCCTCATATGTTCATCCTGGTGTCTGCGCTCCTTAAGCCATTAGCACCTTACAACCATATATAGTGACCCTTTGGCTTAGCACTGCTCAGTAAATATGTTCTTTTGTCCTTTAGTGTCCGCGCTTCGTTGAACGACCTTGTCATTGATTAAACAATAATAATGATCACAAGCAGCCTGGTGTACACTGTAATTGTCCACTTGTAAAATAATAAATCTGCCCCCCACTGCGAATGCACTAATCTACCCAACTACTGTGTGTGAGCATGACTTTATTAGCTTAACGTAGGCATCATCAAATTAAACCACAATAGACCAGACATGTCTGAAGTTGAGGGTTCTGAATACATTTGCACTGTTCCAAAGAAAAAAGTTTGCCAACATTTCCAATGATGCTACAGTAAGGGAATTGCCCGGCTGCTCTTTAATATTTAGTTAGATGCATTTAAATAATAATAATAATTATTATCTTCAATACGTCTGACCACATGTTGAATCCTCTAGGTTAACAAGTGTCTATCTCTCTCCTGTATTTGCAAAAGAAGACCTTTCCTGTTTGAGGAACACCCCAGGTGACTATTCGGTACTATTGATGATTTCTACAAATATTCACAAGTGGCAACCGTCAAATAATCACCAGTTTCGCATGTCTCGGTGGATCAGAATTAAGAAAAATAAAAAAGGAAAGGGTAATTATAAGGAAAATGAGGATGGTATGTGAGACTGGTGCATTGATAATAGGTACAAGGTACCATTTGACTTTTCAAGGAGAAAACATACAGTACTGTATGTAAAAAAAGAATCAAGTTCTTCCTATGCCTCCTTTAACCCTGAGAGGTTGAGCTAGGACACGAACAGAGCCATCTTTTGTCCAATTCACCCTTCCACCCCATGTTTAACCCCCTACCCCCACGGACGGTATCTTCCTGTGGCAGCAGAAAAGCTTTATGGATTCTGCGATTACACGCCTTTTTTTTTCTTTAAAGATAGAATGTGAACTTTCCAACAAAAGACATCCCACAAATGTAACGTAATTGCGTTGTTTTGTTTTTTTAATTGGTACAATCATCCTGTCATTGGCAAGCGCACACAATGGCTGCAGCCTCACCTCCTGCCTCTGCTGAAAATTGCACCTCCACTGTTAGTCTACATTATGTTGCTAATTTCACCAAATTATTTTTTTGGAGTTTGTGAAAAGTCACAGTATATTTCCATGACCTTTATACTGCCATTAGTATTCAATGAATTGTAATGGCCCAGGCGTTAAAGCGCCGATACCCGAATAACCTATATGAGTTTATCTCATAGGCCTAGAGCGATCATTCTTAAAGTAGAGTTAATATCGCACCCGGGGGGTGGGGGGGGGGGGGGAATATCGGGTCATATTATAACAAATTTCTGATCTAAATGATTAAGATTGCAATAACATTTTTCCTGGGTGCGATATTTTAAAGCTAGTCACAATGCAGTAATTAATGGAACTGTTAATAACGTGATAATTACTGCATTGCAATCAAGTGGGGGAGGACAGTGTCAAATTTCTACCATAGGGTTTTGTAATATCAACTTGGCATTAACTCCAAGGTATCAAAAGGGCCAATATTAGTCAAACTATACCATCTACAGCCCTTGGCTGCCTAAGTGGCTAGAAAAGTATTGCCATGTGGCATTGCCAGCAGCCCTATTTACCAACTGTGGCTAATACTGTATGGCTTTTGCCCACTAAAAATACGAGCATATACTTAAATAATAAATAATCCTAAAGTAAAATTAGGTGGGGGGGAAGAGGAAAAGGGTGGGGAGGGGGAGAGGAAAGTTGGGAGGCCGCGGCTCTGATCAACGCCTCAGGAACCGATGTCTGGTTTGATTTGTTGCTGCTGGGTAAGCTACTCCATTACCGGAGAACGCATCTAGCTACTATTAAAGCAAAATGGTGGTACTCGTCACCCCAGGGATGTCTGTCTGGGCCAGCCAAGGCGTCCAGACTTTTAGGAAATTTTCGCCAGTGTCATTGACTAGACTTGTCAATTTTTCCATCTGGCATACGTACCAAATTCTATTCCGGATTTTGGGGATAACAGGAATTTCATTTTGTTTCCATAATGCTGCAATCTCGCACCGCACGGCTGTAGCAAAATGTGCTATTAGTTTAAGAGTGGCTTTTGAGAAGCCTTGTCTTGCTCTTCCCAAAAGGAAGAGACCGGGATCAAATGGGATATCGAGGCCCAAAAGCCTCTGAAGCCAATTAATTATTTATTATTTAAGTTTATGTTGTTACTTATAACTTTGGTTTTGATGATAATGTTTGTGTTCAGCTATCATACATAAGAGATATGAATAATGCAGGTCACAGTACTGGAAATAAGATGTATACATGCTGTATTTTCACAAAAATAAAAATACAAGTTATAAAAAAAAAAAAATACGAGCATATTAAAGTTATTAAACATACAGTACAATACCATTTAAAATGGCACATTAAAACAAAAAATGCCAAAATACATTTTAAACATAAACCCATTGGCTGACACTGTGACTAACTAGGCTCTCTCAATGGGAAGAGCAGTGAGGTCAGCACTAATGCTACTAATACAAAACAGTGACAATATGAGTAACAGTGATTAACATAATAAACGTTAAACTTAAAGTAGGGGCTGCCTAGGCACAATAGGGTTAACACAGACCAATTAGAACAATGAATACAAAGAACCGGCGCCTCCAAGGTGAAAATGAATAAATCTGACCAAATATAAAGTCCAATATGGATGGCAAGCAATCCTGAGGGGAATCTTCAATGGAGTCTCATGGAAAGACAAACAAATATATAGAACAAAGACAAAAAAGACAAAAAAGTGCATACATAGTGCAACTCAAATAACAAAACTAAAAACTAAAATCAAAACACTGAAAAGATTGACAAAAGGATAATTACAAATTTAATATGCAATTAAATAAAAAATAATAAAACAACAAACAAATGTCCGTTGGGCTAAAGACGCTAGTAAAGCTATATCATCCGGTAGGAGTAAAATTAGAATCCTACTTACAGCAAGACTGAAATGTTAAAGCCCATAAAAAAGCTGTCCTTGAAGTCAGACCAGGAACCTCTGCAAAAGAGTGGAACAGCACGACCTCCAAGGCTCGACACTGGCGGGACGACCACTGCTGCCACACACGCAGACCCACAAGGTTGGTGAGAGGTGCCACAAGGTAGAACCGCAACTCCACGCCGCTGGGAGAATCACCGATGCCGCACACACAGACCCACTGGTCACGTGGTGTGCCGGTGACGTCACAGAACAGCGCGAGAGCAGGGGAAGAGCCTGGACAGGCAACAGAGCTCGGAGAGCTAGAAGGCAGAGTCTGATAAGGACACCATTCAAAGGGATAGGATGATAAGGGTCAAGAGCCAATAAACCACCCTACGCGTTTCGTGACGGAAGTCACTTCATCAGGGGCTTCTCATTGGGAGCTTACATTGCCACATTGGCCCTCAAAGGGAAGCTGAAATAACATTTTATAATTTGCCCCATCCTGGATTACGGTCGTCCCCCCTCCCTCCCTTCCCCCCATCTCAGGGCTATAGCTCCCTGGAAACTATTCCAATAAGGGCCGAAGTACAAACTGTATTAAAAATAATCCAAGGCCCAATGGCCCAAAAAACTACAATGTTGATCAGCGCAGACTGCTGCTTTAAAGTACAGCATGTACAGTACAGCAACAATGGTACCAGGATTGTGTTTTCAAGAGACATAGAGAGTCTATGTATCCAGCTCCAAAGGCAGCCCATTAAGCTGACACCAGCCACTAACAGCATGCATCAGTGTATCAAATTAGTTTGCTACCATTCTGCTTTGCTTGAGGCAGGAATCAATGGGGCTCATAGTTATTTGCTGTAAAGTAATTGGTGATTTATTCATAAATTCACCAAAGTCTTCTACATTCAACTGTATTCAATCAATTATTATTGTTATTATTCTTTATTTGTTAAGCGGCACCATATTCCACAGTGAGGTACAGAGTGACATCTTAAGTGCCACAGACTGGATGACATATCTGTGGAGTTAAAGATGGAGCTACAGAGTTACATAGTTACATAGTAGATGGGGTTGAAAAAAGACGTACGTCCATCAAGTTCAACCTATGCTAAATTTAGACAACAGATGCTTTATCCTATATCTATACTTACTTATTGATCCAGAGGAAGGCAAACAAAAAACCCCAGTGAAACATCATCTAATGACATCTCATAAGGGGAAAAATAAATTCTTTCTTGACTCCAAGAATTGGCGATCGGATTAATCCCTGGATCAACATCCTTCCCATGTATACTTATTTGGTATATCCCTGTATACCTTTCCTATCTAAAAAGACGTTCAAACTTTTTTAGAACAAATTTATTGTATCTGCCATCACAGTCTCCATGGGTAATGAATTCCACATTTTAACTGCCCTTACTGTAAAGAACCCTTTCCTTTGTTGCTGGTGACATTTCCTTTCCTCCAACCTTAAGGGATGGATCGAGTCCTTTGTACTGCCCGTGGGATGAATAGTTCTTTTGAAAGCTCTTTGTACTGTCCCCGAATATATTTCTATATAGTTATAATATCCCCTCTTAGATGCCTCTTTTGTAATGTAAATCAATCTAATTTAGCTAGCCTCTCCTCATAAGTTAGATTGCCCATCCCCTTGATTAATTTGGTGGCTCTTCTCTGCACTCTCTCTAGTTCCATAATGTCTTTTCTAAGGAGTGGTGTCCAAAATTGTACTCCATATTCAAGGTGTGGTCTTACTAATGCTTTATAAAAGGACATCATTATGTTTACTTCCCTTCCATCTATTGTACGTTTAATGCAAGATAAGATCTTGTTTGCCTTTGCATCTACTGCATGACTTGGGCACTATTGCTAAGCCTTCTGTTTACAAGCACTCCTAAATCCTTCTCCATAAAGGATTCCCCCAATGTATCCCCATTTAATTTGTAAGTTGGCTGTTTAATCTTACTTCCCAAATGCATAACCTTAAATGTATCTGTATTAAACCTCACCTGCCATTTACCTGCCCAAGTTTCCAGTCTCTCCAAGTCCTTCTGAAGAGAAATTACATCCTGCTCTGATTCTACTACCTTACACAATTTAGTGTCATCAGCAAAGACGAAACTTTGCTCTCGATGCCAACCTCAAGGTCATTAATAAACAAGTTAAAAAGCAGCTGTCCCAATACTAATCCCTGAGGTACTCCACTCACGACCTTAGCCCAACCTGAAAAAGTTCCATTTGTTCCCTCTGTTGTCTGTCCTTTAACCACTTTAACCAGGTTCATATATTTTTACTGAGCCCAATTTGCTTTATTTTGTACACCAACCTCTTGTGTGGAAAAGCCTTTCCAAAATCTAAGTAGACCATATCAACTGCATTACCCTGGTCCTACTTTCCTCCTCAATGAAACAAAAAAGGTAAATTTGGCATTATCTATCCTTCATAAATCCATGCTGACTCTTACTAATAATTTTGTTTTCCATTAGGTATTCCTGAATATTATCCCATATTAAACCTTCAAGTAGCTTCCCCTTGAATTGAATTGAAGGTGAAGAATACAAGAACTGGACTCTGCACTTCATCAACAACCCTACCATTGTGAGAACTTAGCTTTCTAAGTGCTCTGACAATTTTAACAGATCTATAGACTCACTTTCTAAGCTTCTGTGTAACCTTCAGTGCTTCACTGCCTTCTTAGGCCTGAGTTCTACATCTGCTCTTTCACCTCCTACGCCTCACATCCCCCAATACCTGGGAACTCTCTCCTACCTTTCTCCTTGCATATCATTATGCCCTCACTATTGCTTTTCCTTTTGTAGTTTACGTACTCCTTTGTAAACGTTTCTGTTCTCTCCACTTTCCCACTCTCCTCCTTCAATCCACATCTCTTCCGCTCTCCTTCCCTCCACCTATGCTTGTGCTTGGACACTGCACCACTATTTACACACCTCTTTTGCAGCAACTTCTACACCCCTGAATAAAAAATACCCCCACTTATACTCTTTTCACCTCCTCTCTCTCTACCACTGCTTCTTGCTGCTGGGGATATCTCTCCTAATCTTGAACCCAATCAATTACACACCTGCTCTCACCTCTCTGCCTCCTCGTCCCTGCTAAACGTGTTAACCCATCTAACTTAATACCTATTCCTTGTCTCCTTTAACCAATCACCCCCACTCATTCCCCTCATCCCCTCCTACCTGTTCTACTCGCTACTCTTGAGACCTTTGTTCCAGTGACCTCTCTGCTCTGACATCTACCCTGAATGCTAACCTCTCTACCCTCTCCTTCCTCTGACAACCTTGTTCACTCTTACAGCTCGATACTCCCCACCTCTTTTGATCTATATGCCCCTCTTCGACCCTGGCACACCCGTCCCTCTAACCCCCGGCCGTGGCTAAATTCCCAAACATGCTTCCTTCACACCTGTATTCGCTCCTCTGAATGCCTATGGAGGAAATCTCACACTTGGGCATATTTTCTGCACTATGAATTTCTCCTTCGCTGTTTTAACTCTGCTCTCTCTAAGGCTAATCAACAATACTTTTCTACACTCATTAACACTCACAAATCCAATCGATGCTGTTTTTACCCTGAATTTGACTTCCTCCTCTAACCTTCCCCTCCCCATCCTTCCTTCACTTCTCCTCAAGCCTTTGCTGACCACTTTAAAGGCAAGCTGGATGCAATGTGACACACACACAATAATATAAAATAAACAATGGAAAAATAGGTAGCAAAAGGACAAAAACCCAGGGATAAGGAGTGAAGAGCAAACAGGGGGAAAAGAAGGGGGGATAATGGGCAATAAATGGGGATAAACAGGGGGGCAACGTTTCTGGGACAAACCCTTTCCTCAGGCCCATACCCTCTTGCCCCCAAGGGGACAAAGAGGAACTTCCCTTACCCCAATGCTCCAACAACAATAAACAGTACCCCAAACAAACTAAGCAAATGAAAAAACCTCTAAGCAATAAATGCTTGCAGCAGGAGAGGAGAAGTGCTTGAGACTACGTTTGCTGACTTATACCCTATAGTTTGACTTTAAACTATTTTTTGGAATTCTACATTTGTTATTCTCTCCAGTGCTATATCAGATTTTGGTAGCATTCATGGCTTAGAGTTTTTTTTCATTTGCTTAGTTCGTTAGGGGTAGGGGTACTGTTTATTGTTGTTGGGGCATTGGGGTAAGGGAAGTACCTCTTTGTCCTCTTGGGGACAAGAAGGAATGCGCCCGAGGAAGGGGTTTGTCCCTGAAACGTTGCCCCCTGTTTATCCCCATTTATTGCCCATTGTCCCCCCTTTTTTTCCCCTGTTTGCTCTTTACTCCTTATCCCTGGGTTTTTGTCCTTTTGCTACCTATTTTTTCATTGTATATTTTATAATATTGTGTGTGTGTGTGTGTGTGTGTGTGTGTGTGTGTGTGTGTGTGTGTGTGTGTGTGTGTGTGTGTGTGTGTGTGTGTGTGTGTGTGTGTGTGTCACATTGCTCCGTGTATTTAACTTGTGTAGATATTAAACACTTTTTTTGATTTGGCATGTACCTACTCCTGAGATTTATTCCACTAGTCAGTGAGTGCTGGAACTATTATTGCTGTTATGTAATTATTTAGGAGGAATTGGGTCCTTCTTTTGTTCCTCATATTTGCATCATGCTTAGATTATCAGTGATTTTTTTAGTGCTGTCTACCATTACTCTCTTTCAAGACATATACGAATATTCTACGCCATTTATTTTCCTGGATGCTGCACACTCTGATTGTGAGGCCAGGTAGGCGTTAACTTATTTTCCATTACTGGACACCCTCCCCTCCTCCCCCCCCCCCCCCCCCCTCACACACTCACCTATACTCCACATAAATGCTTATGGACCTGATCCTATCCACATATTCTGTAAGAAAAGTTATCTCAATTTTTAAGGAGACCTCTACAGTCTCTTGTTGCTGGAATATTTTTGAGCCCCAGTTTCCACTGAACTTTCAAAATAGTTTTAGTAAATAGCCTCTACAGGTCTTGTTCTAATTCTGTTTTGTGTGATATTTTTACCTAATTGAGATGGGAAGAAAATGATTACCAGTGTACTGTAAGACTTGCTATGTCCAAACAGATAAATAGTCTAATTTCTAAAATGACAAGCACGCAATGTTGTTTTAAGTAGGTCACTCGTAGCCTGCCTTTAATATACTATCACATTGATCATAACAGAAGCAAACATGTTTCTTCACTAGGATCTTCTTCACTTCAGGGAACTAAATGATTCTTTGGTATTTATTACACTACAAAAAAAAATGCTTGTACATCTCCTCCTTGGAGGGAAATAGCCTTGATCTATTCCGAACCTTCAAATACTGAATAAAGAAACAAAAAGAAATACTTATTTCTTTGTCCACTGATCCTCCGTCTCCTGGGGCCACAACAAACCCACGGCTAACTTAGAACAACAAGACTGTCAACATCTGACCATCCACGCTGCTTGGATGCATTGGTTTCCGAAGCCCATACACCTGCTGCTGCTGATGACACAGATGAAGCAGAACACTTTGCATGATAAAATATGTTCTTGTATATTTCTCTTTCCTTTTGGCAACATTTCAATGTTCAGGTCATGAAACAAACCTTAAACATGTCGCCGGATTTCCTGGCACAGCTCCATATTTCTGCTGACTTTTGTTGGTGTTTTTATTGGCCGAATAAAAGAGAATACATACATTTTACAGCCGTTCATTATGTATGTGGGGTAAACCCTTAAAGAGCAATGAAAAAACGATGGTTTTCAAACCTCTCTTTGGAAGTCAGAATAGATTTTATGTGTCAACCAACTAAAACTGTTCAATGCAACTCAGGTGCATCCTGTTCAAATGCATTGGTGATTCCAAAAACCAAGAGTGGCCGGTGGTATGTGAGCAAAGGTTTGAGAACTGCTGGGTTCATTGAAATGCTTTAAATATGATTGGTGCCCAGCAGAAAGACGAAGCTTCAGTGGGTAAGTATGGTTACGGTAACAATAATGAACATGAGGACAGATTGGTACAATTTGAAGAATGTGAAAACTTCTACATCATGAATTCTTTCTTCAGGAAGAATCCAAATAGAAAATGGACATGGAATGGACCCAATGGAGTCAAGAATGAAATTGACTATATCCTAACTCAGCGGTGCACAAAGTGGGGGGTGCTAGATTTTCAGGGGGGGGCACGGCGATTATAGATGTCCCGCACTCTCCCCCCCCCCCCCAAGCATTTAAATTAAATGCCGGGGGGACCACGCGAGGCCTCTATAATACACTTACCTTTCCTTCCAGCAACGCGTCGTCCTTGTAACCCGGCGTCAAATGACGCAGCGGGGTCACATGACATCACGTTACCATGGCAACATGACGTCACATGACCCCGCACGTCATTTGATGCCAGGGTTGAGAGGGAAGGGGGGGACGCGAGGCTCCAAGGAGAGTGTGCACGGGGAAAAGTTTGCACACCCCTATCCTATCTAACAAGAAACATGTGATTAAAGACTGTAACAAAGAAACACCCCGTTGCAGCTGACCCAGCATGGTTCAAATCCAGCTAGCAAAATAAGTATCACTGATAACTGATGTAAAACTTTGTTGCACATTTGTTACAATCCTAAATTCACTCTATACTGTAGGTAAGTCTATATTCCTGTTGTTACATTTCTTAAGGGAACACAACCATTTAAGGATAGAGGTCTATCCATATCACAAAAATGCAATTAATATGTCTGATTGGTTCACCCGGTTCCGATTCATATATAGGGCACCAGACATAAAATTATGAATATCCATATTGGGTGGTATGCTGATGTTAAACAATGCTGAGGAAGATGGAAGAAAAAACACAATTAGTGCACAATACAGAGTGGCAGGCATTTAACTATAGGAACATGGAAAATCCCTTATATTCATTTAATCCCTGCGGTAATAGGGTGCCCATCTTTATTATCTATCTGCATTCACGTTGCAATAATGACCATTCAAGGTCCCCATCTCTCGTTCCTAGATGTACTTGATTATGGCAAACACCCTCAAATCAGTTGGGGCAGAGTTATGTCTCAATTGAAAGTGTCTGGCTGCTGAAGTGAGTTTGCAGCCTGCGGTCAGATCCCATGCTGTACATCTAATATTCCTCACATGTTCTAAAACGCATAAACAAAGTTCACGGGTGGTCATCCCGATGTAGATCTGACTGCAGCGGAATGTCAAGTAGTAGACGACAGCTTTAGACTTGCAGTTGAGGGCAGCTCTGATGTTATACTTATGACATTTAGATGAATCATAAAACACATCAGTAGGTGACATAAATTTGCATGCCGAACAAGACTGGCATGTTTGAAAGCCATGCTTTATACCCCTAGATATACAATTATCTGGTATCATAGCACTATAGTGGCTATGGACCAGTTTATTAGCAAGATTAGGTGCCCGTCAACTGACAAGATTCACTGAGTTACCCAAAAGTTTGTTAAGATCCCTATCAGTTTGAAGTACATACCAGTGCCTCTGCAGAACCCTCCTGTAACTTGACCAATTCCTACTGTATGTTCTAATAAAAGGTACAGGTCTTAGCACCGTCAGGGGCGGTACTGTCAGCCTTACTTTCAACCTGACTATAGTATATTTTGATTCAATTAGTCTGTTGCAGGTATGCTTTTTTGTTTACATATATTTTTTCTCCCTTTCTTTTGGTGGCTGTGTACCTAGCACAACATTTTTAGATACCTAACGGTAGCTGATGTAGTGTTTAATGTGGGTTCTGATAAGGAAAGTCCACCTTTAGCCCCTGCTATAAATACTAGGGCAGATCAGCTTAAACAACTTAAATTTCTCCTTCAAAATAGAACCAGAACCTGGTGGAACCAAACATCCCTTGACAGATATATTCAACAGCATTTTATACCGAGAGGGCTTAGGATACAGGTTTTCCCCTCATTTGAATTTTCAGATGCTAATCTTAAAGCACAATGGGAAAAAATATTAAATGTATGTTCTTCAGAATTGCTGAAAATTCTTATGTTGTATGACCAAACCACCCTAACTGACATTAATATTAAAATTGACACTCTTAAAAAAATTCTTGACCTAACAGATATGGATTGTATTAGTCACTTTGAACGTGATCTCGCAAAATATGAACAAGATCCGATTATTTTATTAATAATCTTGAGGTGGCGAGATCAGATCATGCGAGTTGCAGCTGCGATTTGCATCTCAGAGCTACTAGAATAGCTCGATTTCACAAAAAAAGTTAATTTTGAGCATTTTCTTAACTCTTGCACGGTTTGTCTGAGTGGGAGCGCTATTGATCGGGAAGAAGCATTTCTCGAGCGAGTTTGACATGTTATCGAAGCTTTCTGAATAGCTACACTTGCAAACTCGTTCAAGAAGGGCCCAAAATTCTCGATAAGTCACTTATTGAAGCTACTAGAATAGGCCCCTGTGACTATGGGCCTCATGCAGTAAGGCCCGATAAGGCTTTTTCGGCATTTTATAGCCATTTTTTTTCTTCCTGATTCAGTAAGCGCCGATAAGTGGGAATTATCGGCAACTTTTCCTCCCGATAAGAACTTATCGGGAGACGGCTGCCGATAAGCCACTTATCGGCACTTTTTGAACCCGGCTGAATTCAGGAAGCCACGGTCAGCTTTTCGGTGCTGATCGGCACTCCAGATTGGAGATTTTATGGCCAATCTGTCCTGCCAACTAAAGTTGGCAACTTGCTGGAGGAGAAGCATCGGCCGGGGCGACACTTAGAAAAAATCTGCCCTTTTTCCTGCCTGTGATTGATGCCGGGGGTCTCCCGAGCTGATACCCGCACCGGACCCCCCCGGCATGCATCCGAGGCAGGAAAAATGCATTTAAAGGCCATTTCATTACCTTAGCGGCTAACCGCTAAGGCAATGAAGGGGTTAACCCACCGTGCCATCTTTATTGTGGCTAGCGGGGGTGGGTGAAGGGGGTATTTGGCCCTGGGTGTGAGTTTAGGACTTGCGGGGGGCTTGCGGGGGCACTTAACCCCTTCACGATCGTAGCGGTTAATACTGCTATGGTCATGAAGGTGTTAAGGCCTCCCGCTACCCACCCGCAAGCCCTAAACAACCACCGTTGGGGCTAATACCCCCTTCACCCACCCCCACTACCCACAATAATAAAAAATACACAAACCAGCCCCACACTAACTAAATAAATAAATAAATAAATATATATATATATATATATATGACCCCAACAACACCTATACCCCCCTAACATACAGTATAGTAATGGGCACAATGACTATTATCCACAAATGGATAATAGTGCAGTTGTCCATTTAAAATACATACACAACAATAAATACATTAAATACATATAGTACTCACCACCCATGTACGGCTGCCACGATGAAGGCCATCCTCATCTTCATCCTGCCCATGCCCCATCCGCTTCTGCAAAACAGACACAAGAATTAAAACATCCAATGTAATGTCCCCTAACCCCTTAATCACCATAGCGGTTATTAACCGCTACAGTCATTAAGGGGTTAACCCACCATCACCCACATACCCTCCCTCACTAACCCCCCCAACCACCCTCACCCACTACCCACAGGGGAGTCCTACCAAATACCCTTGGGGCCAATACCCCCTCCCCCAGCACATACAGTACAATAATGTGCCAAATAACTATTATCCACATAGGGATAATACATTATTTGGCCATTATTAAACACATTATATACCGTAATAAAATAAAGAAAATTCTACTAACCTGATCAATAAGAAGGCTCCGTCGCCAGCATCATCCTTGGGGTCCGTTGCCAAAATAATAAATAGGCAATACATCTCAATTACATTAACATACCAATGAACCCCTTAATCACCTTATCGGGTACTTACCTCAAAGGTAATTAAGGGGTGAAGCCATCCTGCAATGGCAACACCACTTATGCATAACATCCTCAATGAATTAAAAAGCAATTTCCTAACCAAATCTCATTTAATCATTCAATCTGAAGGCTCAAATGCCACTTAAAACATTGCTTTTACAGTGTATACATGTAGCATAACATGTAAACTACATGTACACGCTGCAAATCAATGTTAACAATACAGTAATCCAACTCAAATAGCCTGACATCACAAGAAGTATATTATGTCAGCAAATAAAGTCACCATCAATGAATTAACACACATGAATTACATCCCTAAACAATTAAAATACCATCCATACCAATTACACAATTAACTATAGCTATCGTAACAGAGAACAACTTCAAAACATACAAAAAAGGACACCAACAATTACAATATACTATAGCAAGCCTCTCCATAACCTACAGTACAGCATACAGCCCAAAACTTACATCTCTCTAATAATAAAATACATTTAACACACATCTATGCATAGCAGCATAGCCACAATGATTTACAATACAGAAATCAAGCTTTAAAAACACTATCATTTCTTACCCTGTATGTATATATCTCTCTAGACATACATACATACATACATACAGTGGCAAGAAATTATATGCATAAAAAAAAAATGAAGACATGAAAAAGCAAAAAAAAACACAGTTACATTAAATACATTTCTTTATTTAACTTACCATTACTTGCCCCCACCGACTCCCATTAATCAGCTTACTCACGAACCAATCCACGAACAGGAACCCATAAAATAAAAAACCATAAAATAATAAACATTAAAATAATAAAACACGACAATCCAGGGGTCTTCTAGTTGTAATCCATCTTCATCTGTATTCTTCTGCCTTCTTCCAGGGTCTTCTTGCCGTCCGGTGCCACAGCCTGGTCTTCTTTCTTCAGAGGAGGTCCTTCCTCCTCGGCGTCTGGCTTCAAAATGAGACGACATAGGCTTTTAAAGGCCTATGACGTCACATTTTCGTCATATGGTTCCCACGGCCCTGAATGGGCCGTGAAAACCATGTGTTTTGGCCGATGTAAAAAAAAATGATGACGTCACTTAAAGGCAATGACAGCACAGCCAATCAGAATGGCTTTGCTGCAATTGCCTTTAAGATGACGTCATGAAAAGACACATGGCCGGACTCACATGGTACGGCAGCCAATCAGAGCGTGGGAAGTCTATCCCTACTCTGATTGGTTCAAGTACCATGTGACAGAGGCTTGGGGGAGAAAGGATGTGACGTCATTGAAAGTCATTGACTAACCTGATTGGATTGTCAAATGCTTAAATTTATGATGAATATATATATATATTATATATATATATATATATATATATATATATATATATATATATATATATATATTATATATATATATATATATATATATATATATATATATATATATATATATATATATATATATATATATATAGTGCATGTTCCCCAAACCCCCGGTAGATATGGCAGCTACGGTGTATCTGCTGCTTTACCTGAGGCTCACAGGTGGCCTGACCCTCCGCTGCTGGGAGCCTGGGGTGTATCTGAGTAGGTTATCGGTAGCGCTTCCACCTCTTTGTGATCCTACTATGTGGGATAAATCCTTTACAGTTTTAGTGCATGCTAAAGAATACTTAATATATATATATATATATATATATATATATATATATATATATATATTATATACACAGTTCCACATAGCCAGTCACGCACGACCGTGCCCTCCAGTAACCACCAACCCGGTGTCCACACACTGGCGATATAGTCCCCCAAAGTCCTGAGGGGCTCTCAGGCACCCAACCTCCCTGGTGTCGACGAGTAGCAACTCCTGCCCAAATGTGTGAGACCGCGCTGCCCCCACTAATGTGTTTATGGTTGGTGCACTTGTAGTACCTGCTGGGTGCTCTGACACCCGGTAACGCCACACTGAAGGATAGGATCCAGTGACGGCGGTGGTCAGTGATGACGTCCGCCTCCACGTGGAGTGACTTCCCGCGAGGAGTGTGTCACCTTTGCAGGTAGTCTCTAGTATGGTGGTCTGGTCCCAGACCACCTGATTACCAGTCCGCAGCCCCGTCCTGGCTGTGTCCCCAAACTGGGGTGCTAAGTGGGCAATGCCCCTATCTAAGGGCAAGTCCCTAGCGCAGCCACAATCTATCTGGGAGTCGGGGCCTAGCAGGGGCCTAAGGGGTCTCTGGCCAATTGCAGGAATCAAGGACACCCTGTAAATGCACACCCTACCCCTTTCTCGTCCCAGCTCCCACTGGCGTGCTCCTCTGCACGCCAAATGTATCATTCTCCAGACAGGAGAATCCCGCCGCGCTATTGGCTGCTGCAGCCCATGTGGCCGGTCACCCTAGTGCATTTTGGGAGCTGTAGTCCCCTGCGGATCTATTCTTCCTAATGGCCACCTTGCGTGCCTATACTGCGCATGCGCGGCTTCTTGCGCATGTGCAATTATGACCAAGATGGCGGCACCCTACAAGGGGCGCTGCAGGTAACCTCTGGCGATCGACCTGCGATCTGGCCTGCAGCAACCTCACCCTGCTCTCCACCAGCCTCCGCTGCCAGAGGTAGGGGGCAGACGGGGGACTCAGGCAGTGTCTGTGTCTGTGTGTGAGTCTCTCTCTCTCTCATGTGAGTGACATAGGATAATTTAGAGTGACATAGGGAGGAGAGAGTGTGACTTGACAGGAGAGTGACATGGGGGAGAGTGACATAGGGCTGGGAGAATGTCTCTACGTCCTTTGGTCCTTCTATAGGGTCCTCAGGGGTTAGCTGCAGCACCAGGGACCTCATCTCTCTTGCTGGCCCCACCTCCTCTGATGATAAGGTCCCTGGTGTCAGAGGAGGCAGGGCTAGCAGGAAAGAGGAAGCCTTCAATCTGTGGTTATCTCCTGGGGACCCTAGAGTGGCACCGGAGCTTGTAGGAACCAGCAGAGGGCAAGTCTGGGAAGTCATTTTGGAAGGGTGGGGATCGGTGGATCTGAACCTAACTCAAAGTCAGAAACAGGGCCTTGAACCAAAAGATCCAAGACGTGTTAGTTTCGACCAGGATCTTTAGCGTGATGGGGCAGAGGGCTTGGATTTCGAGCTCAGGAACCTGTCTGACCTTAATTTATAATTAATTCATTCATTCATATTCATGTAGTATAAACCTTTATGTATGTTCTCAAATATGTGCATGTGTGTACGCACTCATTTACTGTATACGTCCTATACCTGTACATGCCTTTTTACAAGTACAGTAAATGGATTCAGTATCTCCAGCTCACAACACCAGATTTACAGATTAATAGATAATTATAGTCCTGTTAAATTATTTCCGCTTGACTGCAGAGATAGTTTCCTTTTGGAAGAAGATTATTTATGGGAGAAAACTTGGCTTCTAAAAAAGCCTCTGAAATGGTCATTGAATCACAAGCAATATGTTTCTGCATGAAATATAAAAAGCTAAATTATGAGCCCTGGAAAAAAAGATTTAAATAGTTAGCTATCCCCCCGCAGAAACCTAAATGAGTATAACTCATACATAGTGGAGTAAGCACTGTGCCACTGAACCCCGTAATGTGGGGGGTCCCAAGAGCGCAGGTGTGCCCTGCGATCCTGGCTCAGGAAGTTGGGGCCAGCGAGGCCAGAGGTCAGCCTCTGCTGATTCCTCCTCCCTCTGACCATTTCCTCACCCAGAAGTCGGCCAAACCTTCCTCCTGTTTGGCCAGCCATCGCACTCACTGCAGCAGCTCCCACTGGTCACACAGCCACGCAGCTGGAATCAGAGAAGCCCTATTTTCTTTCCCCTCCCCACCCCCCCCCCCCCCCTCAAGGCCTCTGAGAAGCGAGAATTGTGCAAATTGAGTGTGTGTTTGTGTGTGTGTGGGGGGGGGATTGATTGAGAGAGTGTGTGGGGGTGGAGAAATTGAGTGTGGAGGGTGATTGAGGGTGAGGAGGGGGTGAGGAGGTATTGAGTGTGAGGAGAAGGGGGGTTGAGGATGATGGGGTGGATTGAGGGTGAGGAGGGGGTAATATGAGAGAGACGGGGAAAGAGAGAGAGAGAGAGGAGGGAAAGAGTAAGAGAGAGGGTGTATAAGAGAGATGTCGATGAGTTAGAGACGGGGAGGAAGAGTGAGAGACGGGGAAGAGTGAGAGGGGGAGTGAGACATGGGGAGGAGAGAGGGGCAGTGTGTGGAGGGACCAAAATACATGAGTGGAAGGAGAGGATCAGAGCTGGGGTGAGAGAGAAAGGAAGTGTGTGGGGGTTGTACTGTAAGAGAGAGAGAGAGGAGGGGGATCGCACAGCCGCTGGACACCCGGTGGAATTATTTGTTTCTCATTTTTTATTTTGGGGGGGAAGGGAGGCCTTTAACATTTTTTATTTGGGGGGTGAGGGGGGGCATTAACATTTTTTGCAGGGTGGCACAAAAAATGTAGTTACACCTCTGCTCATATGATGTTAGTACCTTGCCTCCTGAGCACGTCCTGCTGTTTTTAAGTGTTAAAAATCCTTATTTCCTTCATCTCTAACTTCACTGGGCCCTGGGGAGAGCTCCATTTTAACCTCCCAGACACCTAATATACATAACTCATATCTTTAGATTTTTAGATTAAAAAAAATAAAAGAGTGTTGGAAGGAGCAAGAAGAGATCTCTTAAAAAATGAAATGCATAAAAAGACGATCAGCGGGGACTGCTGCTTTGATGTGCATATATTATCAATACCATTTAATAATACCTCTCAAGATATTACATAAGATTCCAATGGACAGATGAGGCATCAAGGAGAAGCCAATATAATTGAGTCTACTGTAATGTTATACATTATGTGTATACTGCACCGACACACTTTATTCGAGCAAATACCCAGTATGTACCTGGCAGATACCTTGAATGCGCCGCTCCTCACCTCTGACAAGCCCCGTTGCATTTGCCTTCCCAGCCTGGGTTCATGCCTGGCTGACGGGCGGCTGATCTGTTAAATGATAATGATTAGGATTTAATATGCTGCAATGCTTCGCGTGTCTACCAGATGGCATAAATTCATGAATTGTAATGCAGTATATATATATATATACTGTGCAGTATTGCAGCCAGCGGGAATAAAATGCTTCAATCCCTGCCTGGAAAATACCTCAATGCACTCGGGCAGAAAACAGTCACAAACCTCAATACACCCGGGTATACCCGAATTCGTGGGACTAGCCGAGCTCGAATAAAGTGTGTCGCCAGTGTATGTCATTAAATAGACATTAATTTGTCTGTGTTGCTCACAGTTTTATAAATAAACTGAACATTTTGATGGATCAGAATCCATTATTTGTAGCAGTCCCTCAAAAATATCTGTCAGATTCATAATCAATAATATATGTGTTTGAATTGTGATACAATCTCTGTCCCTGTATAGACTGGAGTGTTGCAGCTAGCGTGCTCTCCAGCCCACAGGTAGTTGATCTCCTCTAGAGAAACTAGTTTCAGGTACAGCTAATCAGGCTGGGCTCCTGAGTGAGCCGGAGTGCAAAAGACAGACAGAGAGCCTGCACACAGAGAGACTGCTTCCCCAGTGAATGGAGGAGAGAGAAAGTTCTCCCCAGCTAAGGAAGCTGGCACAGTCTCCTAAGCCTGCTGGACGCTGGTCGCTGAGTCTGCTGGGATTGACTGGGTCTTAATCCCAGGAAGAGGAAGGAAAGATGCAAGACTGCACTGAAGCAGTGATGCCCTGTACATACCTACAGAGCAGAGATTCTCTGAACTCTCGCAGGGTCCAGAGGGAATTACCTGGAGCCCCAACAGTAACAGACCAAGAGCTAAGTAATATATTGATGTACCTAAGACTGTTCATATGAGGTGCATATGATAGGGCATGTTTAAAGATGGGAACCAGTTTAGTTGGCCAGCGCCATTAGAAAGGGCTGGAGTATGTTGAGTTCGTTTTCCCTAAAGGGAATAGGTTTTATTTTTATGATTTGTTTTGACTTAAAGGGACAGTGGGTCTGTTAGTGTATAATTTAACCCTGTAAATAAACCCCACATAGAGAAATATAATGTTTCCGCCTTATTCTGGGACGCCATTCCCGGCAGCAAACTGCGCAAAATGGTATGTATTTAAATGTGTTCTACATCACTATACCTTATACCTTGATAAAGTGCACCCGCATGAAACGCGTAGGTGCATTTCATCTGCCATTCTTTAAAGAGCTTGCAAATAAAACAATATTTTGGAGTTTTCCCTGGATATCTGATTTTTTTTACCATTTTGTTGGCTGTGCTCTGTTTTCACCCATTAATTCCTGGATTTCTTATCTCACGGGCTGCACGCCTAGGATGTGATGGACTGTCCTGTGACCAAAAGTATCCCACAGATACTCAGTACAGGTAACTTCAGCCTGCACCTGGTGAGTGGAGTCAAAATATCTCTCCGCTGAGAGATCAAATACAACTATGAAAAATTCCAAGTTTTGAGTGAAGAGCCAGGAACGCTCCAGGTGAAGAGAAAATACCTGTACATACTTAACCTGTGTATGCACATTAACCCATTCTTTCACTTTGTGAGAGCTGCAAATAGTGTGCAAGATATCTCTTTAAGGGATCTGTGTTTCCACTGCTCTCTTACCACTTCCCCCTTACCCAGCCATATATACTATAAGTACGGGAATACAAGGATTGACTATTCTTACCACCATTTACACCAAATTATCTTTAATTCTAGGATTTTTATAGCGTGTCCTAAATGAAGAAGTTTAGCATTACTACTTTTTTCATTAACCAATTTGACTGCTATATACCATCAAAGGAATATTGAGGTAAGGTCCCCTCAATTAACTAGTGCTACAGAGCATAAATTCCACTTGTAGAAATAAATAAATAACTAACTGCATCCGGATCACATGTTATAGTAATAGATTGCCGTGAGGAGCTGTGTGGATTAACCCCTAGTTGGAACATGGTCTGGCAAGGATAAGAAGGGTTGTCTGGGGGAAGTCCTAAGACCCACCCAAACCCCTAACATAAATCCAGCGTCTATATGAACCGGTGAACCTGGGGAAGCTCCCACAGGAGTAACGAAAATAAAGTACTCACATAAGTCCGTTTTCATCCGGGTGTGTGTGCTCCTCGCTGTGTGCAGAGACAGGACGAAGTCACCCTTACCAGAGAGGGAGGTGAGTCAGCGGGCACGACTGCGCAGAAAAAGTTGCAAAGGCTGGACTGGGGTTAAAAAATCTTTATTTAAGCATGGATTAAAAAACACACGAGGAGGGGAAACAGACACCTGCGCCTCTAACGCGTTTCACCCAGTGAGAAAGCCCACACTGGGTGAAATGCGTCAGAGGCGCAGGGGTCTGTTTCCCCTCCTCGTGTGTTTTTTAATCCATGCTTATGTAGCCATGCTGTAAAATGGACTGCAGTTTCCTCTTCTGCTGGCAGTAAGGCCTGGTAGGTTATGGGAATGCCAGCAGTAATCATGGAGGTTTGCCCTCACACCCTGGTGAGGTGCCCTATGTGTGGATGGAAGTGGCTGCATACTCTGAGTCCACCATTAGTGACATCAGAGATGTGCCTGACTCCTGAGAGATATAAGGCACAGCACTGCTCAAAGTTAGTGTGTTGGAGTAAGGAGCAGGTCTGCGTTGAGACCTGGGGATAGAGGGCGCTAGTGCTGTAACTAGTGGCCCTAAACTGATAAATCAGAAGCAAATTGTGTACGCCATACTGTGTCCAGGGACCTGGCACAGGGGTGATCTCCCTGAGGGGAGAGGGTATCCCACTCCATTGGGAGGGTGTACCTTTGAAGGGATCACGTACCGAGATGTGCGGCTGAGTCCATCACTGCGAGGGGCAGCTAGCCCATACCGCAACTACAATAAAGATGCTCAAGTTCAACAAATCCTTGCTGTGTGGGTGTGAAGTTCTTGCACAGGAGGAGGCACCACAGAGGAGTTCCTCATCAGTCACATCTTCCTGCGGACGCAGAGATCCTGATGAGGTGGAGGCACTGCACTGGATATAGGTAGGACTCGCACACACTACCTCAGCTGCCTGTCTGGGTTGACAATCCCCAAACACCATCATGCGGGAGACTCAGGAGTCCTGTTGCCAACAGGTGCACCACCAGACACGACCATGTAATGGGGACTGGTTAGACCACAGGGGCCAATGTGATATTGGGTGGGTCAGGCCAGGTCAGAAAATCCGTTACACTTAAATAAAGATTTTTTTAGCCCAGTCCAGCCTTTGCAACTTTTTCTGCGCAGTAGTGCCCGCTGACTCACCTCCCTCTCTGGTAAGTGTGACTTCGTCCTGCTATATACCATCAACTGGACTTCATTGGTTTCATTGATACAATATGTTTATATGATTTCTCCTTGGAGTCAGATATTTGGTGATTATCTGTGTTGGGTTCTGTCTGTAACACCTATGGGGCTTACAAAGAGGATTCAATAGTCTTCATTGTTCCCCCAGGAAGGACGTACAGGCTAGCATAGAGATCACTAATATTGTAGACATTTTAAATGGTTATATATATGCATGCAAATATATGTACATAAGGGGTGCTTTCCAGAGTGAAAAGCGCCTGTTTTTTTAGAAGCTTAGTATAAGATGAATGTTTTATTTTCAATTTAATATTCAATTTTGTGTTGGTGTAATTCTGCACCCAGCTGGGATAATTGTTTTATCATGTTTTTGTTTTGTTTAATTTTTATTAAAATTACTGTTTGTACCACACACATCTAGCGTGAGGTCTTATTCAGAATTCCTTGGCCTCTGAGACATAGGGTTCTCTCTTTAATTGATTCCATGCGCTGAAGTATATTTTCTTTTCATCTATACTTTATATACGTATGGGAATTGAAGACTCCCTTCTAATATACATTAGCACCAGGCGGCATTCCTTTTATATAGTGATAACAATACCATTACTTACATTGTTGCAAGCTCACTTAGCGCCATCTTTTTCTTTTCTATTGTCCTGTGACCAAGCTGACAGGTAATGGGCAACAGCCCTCCATGATTATTACTCTGTTACAGCAATTATCAAACAAATGTTATGCCTAATTGGGAATATACTGTGTGCCACATTACGTGGCTGTCAGGTGGACACCACGAGGCACTTATCCCTCTCTGGAACGCATTACAGTATATATGGAATTTTGTCACTCTGGACACTCATTATGTTATCTGGATATTGATGGACTTATATATTCATATTTTTGATATTTTGGATAGAGTGTACATGCAATTTTAAGCACCGTTTCTCGCTTTAATATATAATTTCCCTACTAGTCTGCCGGTATCCACTTTATCATCACATCTAGAGATGGGCACACCTTTGGCGCGGATTTGGATCTGCCGTGGATCAGACGGTTCCTGTGGTCCGCTGATCAATCTCAAAAAGGGCGATTCGCCTTTTCCGGATTTTTTTTTTTTTTTCATTGACAATCCACGGATCCAATCTGTGGATTCGCTTCTTAAAATCCACCAGCGTGTGGACTGGTTTGGTAAAATCCACCAGTGGATTGTATCCAATGGCGGGTTCTGATTATTCCGCACGGATTGAAACGGGCTCAAGCCGTCACTGGATTTTACATCGTGGAACAGATTTTGAATGGAAAGATCAGGAAATTCAACAAAACGGATTTTGACAGTTTCACCCCCATCTCTAATCACATCCCCCTTCCTCCCCAAATACTCTGTAACTAGATACATTTCACAAAAATCGGATATAATAATATCCTCTGTTCTATACTTCTGCCAGAACTAATGGAGATTCTGGGGTCCGATTTTCCTGCAGCACTTTTCTCTAAAATGGTTCTCTGTTTAGACTATAGGGGGGGGAGGGATTAGGAAAGGCCTAAACTCAATTTGAAGATTTTAAAACCTATTTCCAATGGGCACATGCAAGAAATATTAACATTGGGAATTTAAAAAAAACCTGTTCTATAAAGCTTACAGGCTACGTGTCAGATACCTTCAGGATTAAGGAAATGCTGTAAATACAACAATGCAGAGTATGACAATGGCTACCCACTTCCTACACACTGGGCTTTCATGGCACATTAAACCTTCTTGTTGCTGATTAAGACCGTGTGCCTGTTTCTTCATTACCTACTGGACTACTTTGGGATGTCAGGAGCTCCCTAGAACCAGTGCACCGGCAGCTAAGTACCCCTCATTTACCAGTGTGACTGAGTGTGTGCACTACCCTCGATCTATCTATACACACTTCCTACATCATAATCTATTTAGTGAAAGGAACCCCAATACGGCTATTGCCACTCGCCAAAAATTCAATTTCCGATCTCTCTGTCTAGTCCCAATTCCCTTTCACTACGGCGGAAGTACTCAGACAACACGGAACACTGAGTCTGTAGCAGGGGAACCTGGTTCAATTCCCAGAGTCAGCTCCTAGGGACCTTGGTCAAATCACTTTATCTCCCTGTGCTCACCTGGGCAGGGACTGTGCCTGTAAAAATCACCTGTACAATACTGCGTACCACGCACTATACAGTTAATGTGGCGTGCTTTGAGTCCCATTGGCAGAAAAGTGCTATATGCAATAAAAGTTATTATTATTATCATCTTTGTTATTACTAACTGCAAAGATCTACTAAGAAACCCCCAAATAAGAATGGCAGACACTTCAAGGTGATGCGTTTCTATGTTAACTAAAAGAATATACAGTGTATTTAATGCAAAAAGAATATACAGTATATGTAATGCTAAAAGAATATACAGTATATGTAATGCTAAAAGAATATACAGTATATGTAATGCTAAAAGAATATACAGTATATTTAATTCTAAAAGAATATACAGTATATTTAATCCTAAAAGAATATAGGGTATATTTAATGCAAAAAGAATATACAGTATATTTAATGCTAAAAGAATATAGGGTATATTTAATGCTAAAAGAATATACAGTATATGTAATGCTATGCCTCAGTAGTATGATGTTTTTATTAGCAGAGTTAAACTACAGATTAATTACCTACGATAAAATGGAAGTAACCAGCAGGTGAACGCTAACAAAGAAAGATTGTAATACCAGTGAAAAGGGGAACTATTTAAAAATGCTGAATTTCACGAAGAGTTAGTAATAAAATGATAACTAGAGACATCAAAAACTCCAACGTCAGCAGTCGGTAGGGAGACAACTAGCAAACATGGAGCAGGAAAAACCCAGGTGGACAGTTGTGATGGGAGAATGATAACGATGCATATGGAACAGTAATTGCAGAATTTTTCATTAAGTCAGTTGCAATGCAGAACAGAATATTGTTACTTGTTAGCATAAAATGTGCTCATAAACACTGCTGATTAGGGCAACAGAATCGGGAGATGCTGTTGTGCCAAACAGATGTGCAAAAGGCTCGCACAAGCTGGGTTCACTGGCAAATTTTGGATCTGCGTTTCGTCAACATTTGCAAAATTCCCCAAGCTTTAGCAACTCATTATTTACTGTAAATGTTGCTGACAAAAGTGCCCTCTTCAGCAAATATGCTTATAATTCTTTACTGCAAAGTCCATAATTAGGGCACAGACACACAGAAATACACGATTAATCTATTGCGGTTCAAGTTGGCCCCGAGTTATACTGTGGTGGGGTATCGATGGACGGGAATTGGAGTCTACTGGTGGTAAGCTGCCTAAGGCAAACTGAGATTTGCTAAGTGAGCAAATCCTGATCACCTTGACGTAACGATAGCATTTCAAAGCCCTTTGTTTGAGTAGCATATTGTCTACAAACATTTGCCTCAATTCCTGCATGAAGTGAGCATAGTTTCGAATAGTAGGGTTATTGCCACCCAGCAGTGGAGTCTCCCAGGCTAATGCATCACCTCCCAGATTAGAGATGACAAAGACCACTTGAGCCTGATTCGTCGAGACATTCAATGGCTTCAACAAAAACGGCAGTCGACACTGCATGTGGGAGGCAGCAAATTGTTTGGGGTCTACAAAAAATTGTTCCTTAAGAGGGAGGCTATACCCCACATTCTGTATGAGTAGAGGGTGGTCAGGCGCCCCCTGCAGTATAATCCTTGGGTGATAGGGGCTAGACCGTGGGATGACCAGAGATTAATCTACATAACCCAGTAGGGTACTGACGATGAAGCGTGGTATTCTCTTTGCACAACTATAGCCTTTAAGATGTTTAAGGCTGGCGCAAATTGTCCAAAACTGTTTTCCAAATATATCTGTTCGGGTGTGAAAAATGGCTTCTGTAAACTGTAACAACACGAACAGGAGCAGATAACCAGTGCAGCTAACCAGGAAAAACCCTCCACCCGCTCTGATAACACACAAAGAGGTAATGAGCTGCACCCAGGGGCCGCAATGGAATTTGCATACAGAACTGTACCAGGAGATAGGGGGTTGTCCATGTGAGAGAGTGAAGAGTTAACACTCTTTGTTCAGGCTCAGGAGACCACACGCAAGTGTCAGGTCTCCTAAGCTGTTTCAAGTAAACTCCTGGTTGCAAGCTGTTTAAACGGCAGTCAGCAGCCTGCCTGAACAGAGTCTTTCCACAACTTGCACAGATGTGGGTTGGAACGGTTCCCCAGACCTGCAAGGATACAAGGCCTATTGGTACTGGCTGGTACATGCTGGTACTGACTGGGACACACGGCCAGCACCGGAACCTGCAAGAAACTGTACAAGCGTGCAAGGATGCAGGGCTTGTCTGTGAGGAACCTGAGTTCCACAGTTATCTAAGGAAGCAGGATTGACCTATCTGACAGATGTAACAGTTCCCAGAGGGATTACCTGGAAACTCCTGGTACGGATTCCCCGCACCTCAGATAAGTATTTGTTGATTACAGATGTACAGTATTATGCTATGTTCTGTTTAACTGGTATTTAGCCTAGCTAACCAGTCGGTTAGTCAGGCCTGTTCTGCTTAGTCAGTCTCCCTAACGTGGAGTACTGGAGGCTTTTTGGGTTTATGGTTTTGCTTTGCCTTGAAGGGACGGCGTATCTAACTTTCTGTTTACTTGTGTGGAAAATAAACCACCAAATGGATTGTTTCAGCACAAGCACAGTATATGTCCATATAGAAAGTTTAGTGGTATACGCACTCGCGCGCCGAATCACTGTAAAGTATTCTAAAGATTAGAGAATAATCAAAGGCACAGGGTACGGGGCTAATAATAATAATTAGATGGTGAGTATTCTTCTGAAAACAACTCCCAGATGGTATGGAGTCCTGAAAAGAGACAAAATATAACCCTGGAGGGAAAGAGTAAGGGGGTATGAGCCCCCTCCTCAATACCTCATTGGGATAGTCCCAGGACCACTATTGAACCACTTGAGTTGAACAATTTTAAGTGTTCTCACATGTTAGAAAGGCCACCATCCTGTGCCTACAGTATGTAAGCGTGCTGCTAGTGATGAACTGAAGGCAAGCACAATAGGAAGTATAGCGCACAGCCAAGAGAGTGGGTCAAAAAGTGTATCCAAAAATGAGCTTTATTTGTCCATTAAAAAAGGTGGTCTGACAATCCCCCTACATGTTTCGTGCAATAGCACTATATCAAGTACAGTGTATGGACTCTTTACTGACCTCCCCTATAAGGCCACTCCTTCACAGTGCAGAAGAGAAGAAGGGGTCAAGCAGCAAAGAGGCCCTGGGGCAGGCACAATTCCTTGCAGGCGGCAGGCAATCTGGAGGTCATACACGGGAGATCCAGTAAAGAGAGAAGGGTCCAAATAGTGAAGGGCAAGTCCAGCAGTGAACAACAGCACCAGGCAACCACATAACAGGACAACCTGTTGCAGCAGCAAGGAGGGTAGCACTTCCTGTGTCTTTATAGTCCTAAAGCAGGACAGGCTTTTGCCATGCAACCGATGCCAAGCTTGGTAAACTGGAGTGGGTCAGTGTATTACTCCTGGGTAAGAGAAGCGGCCGGAGAAACTCTGCGAGGACCGAAATGGACACGCAGTCGGGAAATGACAGAAGAGACGGAAGAGGGTTCAAAAGCTTTGGGTGTCATAGTGTCATCTATGGAGAATTCTCCCTTTCCAGAAATATTAAAAACATGTTTTAGCAATGAGACATAAATGTAATGACAGACGAATATTATGAAAAGCCAAAGAGAACATCTACCAGGCAATAAAGGAAATAAGATGTCATTAATTTGCAAATTATTGCAAGTCAAATGTCATAACTCAAGATAAGTTTAAAAAATATGAAAATGTAATGCACGTAATAAATACTGGAGGCTAATTAATTACATCCTCTTCTATCATTGGAATTCCTTTAAAGAAGAATTGATAGCCTGGTATGCATTTATATTCAAGTTATTTGGTAATCACCAAGGTGTGAAAAACCTATCAAAAGATCCGGCCTCCAATAATTGTGACCTGATTATTTCATGGCGTCTGCGGGCAATGTATTATCAAAATTAAAGGGGGGCTGCGCCTTTATTCTAAAACGTGAATACATCATTACAGCAATTAAAGATAGTCTTATTAATGTGCTGGGTCAGCTTTTGTATTCAAATTCAGTTAGCAATTACAATTTGCTGCAGAATATCCCGAAGGTATGTACGGTATATTAAACTCTTAGCAGATAAAGGCTCAGCCCAGTGTAGGGGCTTGTGACAGTGACTATGCCTTTGAAGTGCGGGAACTAATTTAAATGGCAGAGGCAGCTCTCTGTAATATTCACTTAGGGCTGTAAGGGGCCAATGGCTTAACACTATTTAATAGATATGGTCATTTGGATCTATGTGTCTCAGCACCAGAAGTTGGGGGGTGGGGGGGGGGGCGATTTATACAGTGGTTGGTTAATGATAATGGACTCATAGTGCAAACTCATTACTTGGGCACAAATGGCGCTTTGTGACTTATAAAAATAAGACCCCAATTTTAGAGTTGGACAAAAATAGGTGCAAAAGACGGTTTGCGCAGGGTCTTTACCGACAGGTGGAGACGAGGCGTGTCTATCCCTAATCTATTTAAATGAGCTCTACATCGGCATACACACATTACATAGCACCTCTTTTATATTAGCGTCACAATTAAAGTTGGATTAACAGCTGTTCTTGATCTTGAACCCCTTCTTAATCTATAGGGACCAGGAGCTAATCACACTACGCTATAAGAACCCAGCATTTGCAGAATACATGTTCTGAACCAACGGCTGTAATTGCTGCTCTGATGACTTTGTAGCGCCTAACTCTTAACTGAGTCGTAATTCCAAAAACCGCAATGGCGCCATGCTAAATGTTCAACGCCACTGCCATCTAAACTCTAACCCGGGCTCTAAGACTGGTCATCTCTAGATCAGGGGTTGCCAACTCCTGTCCTCAAGACCCGTAGCAGCTCAAATCTTTTAGGATATCTATGCTTCAGCACAGGTGGCTCAGTCGAAGTTGACTGAGCCACTGATTGATCCACCTGTGCTGAAGCAGAGATATCCTTAAAACCTGACCGGTTGGGGGGCCTTGAGGACTGGAGTTGAGAACCCCATATCTATAGCATGGGGAATCTGTGCTATATTTACTAAAAGATTGTTGTAAAAACTGTAGGTACAGCACTGTGAACACTGCAGTCATATACAAGAAAATATCACTATTGTTGGCCACATTTTTTTTATTAAAAGGTACAAAACTGTCTCTTTAACTAAGCAGTATACCTTCGGATGTTTTGATAGCATGCAATAAAACCTGTACCTGAATTTCCTGGTGATACATAACACTTATTTATATTATTATACAGATTTTTTTATGCAAATAATGTGTCTGTGTCACTGCAGGGTAAGCTTTTAAACAGAGATTTGTGGAAACTGCTATAGCTACCCCATTGATATAATGATTCCCGAATTAGAAAATTACTCTGAGTGTTTCTTTATACTGTACCAGAAAAATACATCTCTTTTTGTTTTGTTACAAAGAACGCAAAGAAGTAAGTTCTGTGTAGACACACACAAAAATAGACACACATAGACACTTTGCACATACGTAGATATACAAACAACTCTGGCAAATGTAACAGGTATTCCCCCTACCCCAATCGCAGATAGAGTGCATGTGAGGGGGAACCTATATGTTATCAGGTGTGGTGCGTATACCTGCAGGTTCACAGGACGCCTGAGCCTCCGCTGATGGGAACCTGGGGTGAATCCTCTGAAACGATCTTCCTTACAGCGCCTCCACCTATGTAGGATTCTAGGAGTGTAGAATGTACCCCACACAGGACCCACATATATTAACCACATACACCAAAGGTATATATAACCCAGGTTTACTATATGCAGATAACATCACACAATACACACGCATCAACCTCAATGTCCCCTTGTGACACTACTTCCCAGGGGTGATAACCCCACACCGTGTCCACAGTCCCCAATGTCATCCACTCCCACTTAGGAGTATATACCCTGGGCCCACCACCGTGTACCCCCATACCGTGTCCACAGTATACCCTTGTCCCGTGGTCAGCGCTGCCACTATGTGTGAGTACTCTGTTGGTGCACTTATAACGATACCTGCCCAGTGCGACGGCACCTGGGCATTAAAAGATCTTCACAAAGGGTCCACCAATCTCCTGCACGATGTCCTGGTTTCCCCCCAATGCGGGGATCCGTCAGGGGTGATCCCACCCTGGAGATAGTCCTGCTCTCTCAATGGAGTAGGCTTGAGCCCAAGCCTCGTTGCGGGAAGCGCAGCGTCTGCTGTGTCCCTAACTGCCAATATCACTAATGGGACAGGGTCCCTAACCTAGGGCCTGTCCCTGAAGCACAACAAGTTATAGTGGTGACTCAGGACCTCACTGGGGCCTAGGGGGCTGCTGGCCTAATGCAGCGGGTTACAGACCCCTGCACTCACCTCCTACCACTAGCTCTTCCTGGTCTTGACTCCTAGCGGGGGCTGAGCGCGCGAAATGTATCTATCTCCTAGAGCAGGGAGATACTGCAGCCCTATTGGCTCCCTGGCATCAGGTGGGGCGCTCCTGATGCTCATGGGACTTGTAGTCCCAGCTATAGCCTCCTTGCGATTGGCTGCCCATCCGCGCGCATGTTGCGCATGCGCGAACTAACAGGGGCCTCCCGTCGCATCTTTACCCTGCGCATGCGCGAGGAATGAACATGGCGGAGCTTGGCTCCGGCAGCACTCACCATCGCTCCCGGCAGCGGAGGTGACGAGGGGGGTCGCAAACCACAAAGTAGCCCAGGGCTACACAAATTATCACAGATCCCACTCTTTCTATCCAGATATGGCAGGTAAAATAGTGGGATATTGAGCATTTAGACTTTTTCTTTGTTAGGTCACAAAGGATGTGATTGTTCATAAATAAGTCTCTCTCAGTAAAGGGTAAATGCCGCACTTTGCGATGATGAACTGTTACACATTTAAATCTAGAAAAGGTTGTCAGCAAAGTAATCAGACACATTATCAGATCCACCGTACAGGAGAGAGTGAAAACAGAAAACACTTAAATGCATCCGCACATTTCATGCACATTCTCAGTGACACAAACTGTTTAATATTCACACTCTTGGTCAAGTGCTAAAGTGGATATGTATGAATGCAATTTTAGAGCAATTATGCACAGAGAGGCCTTTTCATCTTGTGTTATATGTATACAATACATACAGCAATACATACAGCAAGGCATTTTGGCCTAATATTTGCTAAGCATACAATAGGGAAACATGCTTTAAACTGGTTTAATTCCTACCTATCAGGTAGATCCCATCATGTATCTATCTTGGTGACTAACTCCAACCCCTTGGATATCACCTGTGGTGTCCTGCAAAGCTCTGTTCTGGGGCCCCTACTTTTCTCGGTCTTCATCAATGATCTTCCCACAGCTTGTAAGGGAGCTTCAATACACATGTATGCAGATACACAATCTTATATGCACACACCTCTCTGATCTTGGGCACGTACTTCAATCTGACATTTTGAGGCTTGAAAATTGGATTTTCCAAAACAGACTGTTTTTAAACACTGACAAGACTGTAACAATGCTATTTGGTTCCAAGGCTAAACTTCTAAAACTACCAATGAATGAGCTCCAGATCAGAACCAACGCTAATACCATCCCACCCCTGTTACTAGTTTCAAATATTTGGGTTTGACTCACATTTAACATTTGGGTTGCACATTGATACCCTGACATCCTATGCCAAAGTTGGTGTACTTTACAGCTCCCTAAGCCTGCTGGTCAGAAAGCATATTGCACAGCAGATGCTAATGCCAATTATCGACTATGGGGACATTGTATATGGCTCGGCTCCTCAAACCCACCTTAGCAAACTTGATACCCTCTACAATTCTATATGCCGTTTTGTTCTCCAATGCAACTACAACACACATCACTGCGAAATGCTCAAAGAACTAGATTGGTCATCACTCGAGTCTAGGCACAAAGCTAATTTTTCCTGTCTTGCCTTCAAATACTTTCTGGGCAAGCTACCCATCAATCTGAACAAGCTCCTCACCCCTACCACATGCAGCACTTATCATCTGAGATCTGACTCCAAACGACTGTTCATGGTCCCAACGTTCAGCAAAGTTCCTGGCCGCTCTTCCTTCTCTTACCGTGCACCCCAAAACTGGAACAGTCTACCGGAGACTCTCACAGCCGCCACCAGTCTAAGCTCTTTCAAAACTAAAGCTGTCTCATATTTTAATCTGGTCTGTAACTGTTACATACACTTATAACAGATATTATCTTTAACCGTGCATGCAATGTCTTGTATATAATGTATAACCCTGCTCACTTAATGTAACTATGTTTTTGTAACCATGTATTACTTGCCATCATAACTCTATGCCCAGGACAACCTTGAAAACGAGAGGTAACTCTCAAGATTTTATAAATAAATAAATAAAATAGAGGCAATGGACAGGTTTATTATGTGTGGAGAGAAGAAGCAGAAGCCAGAAAGATTTATAATAAATAGAGGCCTGCAGCATATTGTATCAGTTCAGTACAGGCATACCCCGGTTTAAGGACACTCACTTTAAGTACACTCGCGAGTAAGTACATCTCGCTCAATAGGCAAACAGCAGCTCACGCATGCGCCTGTGAGCACGTCCTGAACAGCAATACTGTCTCCCTACCTGTACCGCAGCTGTGCGCAAGCGGGGAGACTATAGAGCCTGTTACACATGCCTTATTTACCTCACTTATGCACGTATATGGTGATTGCTGTACAGTACATGCATCGATAAGTGGGAAAAAGGTAGTGCTTCACTTTAAGTACATTTTCACTTTACATACATGCTCCGGTCCCATTGCGTACGTTAATGCGGGGTATGCCTGTATCATAGTTAAACTGTTGTACTGTAGGTTATGGCTTTGTATCAGGTTTTCAGGATATCCCTGCTTCAGCACAGGTGGCTCCATCAGCCTCTGTTTCAGCACAGGTGACTCAATCAGTGGCTCAGTCTTTGACTGGGCCACTGATTGAGCCACCCGTGCTGAAGCAGGGATATCCTGAAAACCTGGCCTGTTGGTAGCCCTTGAGGCCTGCAGCTGGATACCCCTGCCCAATACCGTTAAGTAAATACTAATGAAACCTGCAATTCTCCTTTACAAATAATATAGAAAAAGTGGGCAAACTGCAGAATGCAGGACTAGAAATAACGTCACCCCGTGGTGGCCTAAAACTTATTTTCAATGTGTAATCGTGCGCAGCGTTCGGCTTTTGTTCTTCTTTTCCATGTTTAAATAGCTTTTCTTTTGTTTCCTGGAGTGTGTTAGTCATGGTAAATATATCTCCCATATGCTCCGACTACATCTCCCTATGTCTTTCATCCCAATATCGCTAAATTTGATTTCACAGATGAGCAGGCAGGCAGTATTAAACCTTGTATACGTCTTCATCATTAATGCCATCAGAACAGTCTCCCTGTTCTTAATTGGGATGTTTGTAAAACAAATGCAGCCATATGTCACTCTACTTACATTCCATTGCGTTGAACACTGCTGAAGCCTTCTTAAAGAATTGCTGCTATTATTTTGCCTTTCAACACATTTCATGAAAATGGACAATTGTTTTCATGAATGTCCAGTGGGCCTGGAGAACATGTGTTTAATACAGCACTCATATTTAAGGTGGCCTGATAAATAGTCCCACAGTTTGTTCCTGACTCTGCATTGTATGTATGTTTGTCTTTATTTATATAGCGCCATTAATGTACATAGCGCTTCCCAGCAGTAATACACGGGACAATCATGCAAATAACACATAATGGAAAGAAGTGCTTCAGGCATAAAAGTGGCATTCGGGACAAGGCGTCCCTGCCCCGAAGAGCTTACAATCTAATTCATTTCAAGCCTTTTGCTTTAACCCTTCAGTGGAATGCTTCACAGGTCTCCCTGGAAGTAATGATACAAGTAATGATTGAGGTTAGTACAGAAAAAAGGCTTTAAGAAGTTCACCCGAAGAAGAAACCATAGGAGGATTTAAAAGCTTTATACAATATAATTTAAACTGTGAAACTCTAATGTTGGTGCACTAAAAGGTATCAGAACCCGCAGCGTCAATTTCTCCGGGAGCACTACAGCTACTGGAGCTTTGAACTTTTCTGAAGGAAAAAAATAGATAATGACAAAATGCTGTGATACAAACATCCTGCGTCCAACACAGCATGTCCCAATGTCCCAATGTCCCAGTGTCCCAATGTCCCAATGTCCCAATGTCCCAATGTCCCAATGTCCCAATGTCCCAATGATATGAAGGCGTTATGGGAAGGTTTGGATGCCTTGGCTTAGGGGCGGCCAACTCCTGTCCTCAAGGGCGACCAACAGGTCAGCTGTTTGCTGCTATTTGCTGCCTTAAGCTGCGGTCCCAGTCACTGTGTGCACGCATGCGTCGGAGCACCTGGTGGCGCGTGTACCCAGCACCAAGAGTCGCGATAGGAGGCGTGTCCAGAAGATTTTTGGTGGGGGGGTGTGGCCATGACATCACGCGGCTGGTTCGCCCTCATTGGCTGAACCGCCGCCGTGACGTTGCCAGCGCTCGGCCGCCGCGCCAAAAGACACATGTGTTGTCAATTGGTTACGGCGGCCACGCATCGCGCTTCCTGCGCCGGCGGTGACTGCGGCCGGCCCCATACTGCGTGTGTGCCGCGCACGCCGTCGAGCTGCACAGCCGTGGAACAAGGCATTAGCTGCAGGCTGGGCTCGCAGTGCTGCGCAATGTGCTGCGCAATGTGCTGCGCAATGTGCTGCGCAATGTGCTGCGCAATGTGCTGCGCAATGTGCTGCATGGCATCCGGCAGCAAATACATGAAGAATACTCTAACCCCTGTGCAAGTGCAGGATAGTGTGGCAGAGCAAGAGGGGCATATCATGCAAATTGCTGACTGGCCTTTTATTAGGTCATAAAACACGAGAAAAACACTTTTAAGTACAAACCAAACAAGCAGCCTAATCCTGCCTAAGAAATACAGTAAGCAGCTCCGACAATCATCCATCAAATGCAGCGCAAAATGGCCATAAAAAAACACGTTCCAGTCCTACAATAAATGGGATTTTTATCAAGGCCTACAAACATACAGAGTGCCGGACCTAACAACAACTTATATACGCACCAAGAACGTCAGCGACCTCGGCGCTTCCGGAGGGCGTTTAATATCACCGGGTATCGCGGCAGGAAAACCGCTCAGCAGCGCATCAGATCAGATCACGCGCCCCGCATGGAACAGCCGGCTCGCTGCAAAGCAAACACAATAAGCAAAGACCCAGAAGGCTTACTGCAGTGCATGTATATCTTTATGTATATAGCGCCATACATGTACATAGCGCTTCACAGCGGTAATACGCGGAACATTTTAATATATAAATGGCAAACAGCATACAGAATAATAAAAAAATTATAGCAACAAAATATTTAACTAAAGTATACATTTGTTATACATTTATATACATGTATGATTTAGTTATATATGTTGTTGATATACTTTTTCATATTATGATTTTTTATTGACTTTGGGATTTAGTTAGTTTTTTGTCTTGTTAGTATTTAGATGTAATTTTTCATTGTTTCATGCTATTTTTAATGGTATATTAAGTCATTGTTTTTATGTTTTGTCTTTCTATATTCCACACCCCTCCACCATATAGCATACAGCATACAAAAATACCACTTGCGAGCACATTCACACGTCAGACAGGTCTGCACCCTGCCGTTCCGCATTTATCTCCTTTGTACGCTGTGTAATACGGCAGGCATGAGGTTATAGGGGTCCGTGTGAAAATGGATTTGAAGCAAAAGGTGCCACTGTGTGCTCATTTGCATGTAATTTCCCAGAATCCCTGGCTGCAGTAGAAGTACGGTATGCTAAGAGATAATGGGGAAAGGCAGGGTTGCAGACCTGTCTGAGACATGTGAATGTGTTCACACGCGGGATTTGTATTTGCTATACTATTTTTCAGGAAACTTTACAGAAGCAATGCCTGTCTGTGAGCCTGGTCAAACATATGTATTCATAAATAACTTGATTTACTGAACGCTAACGTGATTGGGCCCCCTGAGGGAAGAATACAATGTATCTCATAAAGAAGTCTTGATGGTTCTAATACCAGCTGTGTCCTGCTTTCCACAATACTCATGAGGGTCGTAGACGCTGAAATAATACCATCTGAATAACTTTATATTTATAGCTATTTATGTCTCGTACTTCTCTCAGTGCCAACGGTACATTCACTGCTCAGTATGTTCTGTAATGGAGATAAAGATAGAGTATTATAGTCGTCACTCAGTAATTGCATAAGTATGTATTTTAATGCTGTAACTCAGCACAGCACCGATTTGCTCCGTCAGTACATCTGAAGAAGAGACTTGTGAGGTCTTGGTAATGGTAACATAACCCATATTGCTTGTCCAGGGTAGGAAGGGAGCGACGATATCAGGGATACACCGAAAAAATAAAAAACATATAATAGTGCAATATATCAAGACCGCTTGGATAGCAGGAAAGCTTGGCTCTTTAGAAATGCCTACTTCCTGAGGAAGTGACAAATCGTCACGAAACGCGTAGGGAGGAGGAGCCTAGTGAATTGAGTTGCCCGGGCACCCGTAGTTCCTGGTGTGAGGAGAGTTCCGGTCTGCCCCACTGCTGACGTCACTCTGATTTCCGGAATCGAGTGCAGCGCGCGGCGACCTTCCCCTTGGCAGCATTAGGAGCTACACAGGTTGCGGACGGCAATGTGAGCTGTGCATGAAAACTTCAAATATTGTAAGTGTGATTTTAACGCTGTTGTATGTCATTAAAAACCCTGTACGTTATCACACTAGTTTGTTCCATATCTTCCCCGTCTCAAACCCCCCCCCCCCCCACACGCATTCATCTGTGGGAGCGTTGGAGTATATCATCCCTACCACTAACATCGCTGAGTGAGGGGACTCCTGCAGACCAGACCACGTGGGATCCGTGAGACGTTCTGAGGAGCAGAGACGTGAGGCACAGATTCTCTCCACTGTACCTTGAGAGCCCTTATCCTGTAAGTAGGATTTCAGGGTTCTAGGCAGGGGGGTAATTGATAAAACATACCACGCTATGTGCGTGCCCTGCTGTTTTTTTCTATGATTTCAGAGACATCAGCACATCATATCAGACTACACCCCTGCCTGTCCAACAACTATCAAGATCATTTATCTGACATAGGAAGCCTGTACTAAAGACTGCCCAATTGGTTCACGGTATTTGGGTTCATTGGACTTTATTCACAGCGCCTGGGACAATTAATTTGTATGTTTATTTGTTTTATACAGATTTGGAATAGCCTGTTGCTTTATTTTTTGATTAATTTTGATCACTTTATGGTTAATCACCTTATTTTGATATCATTGTTATCACTATATCACATTGTTATCTGTAGGTCAGCGCTTTTTAGAGGGCTTATAATTGTTTGTTTGCTAGTACAACAGAAGTGCATCACTTTTGCCTTGAAACATTATCCCCTTAATGCCTTAATGGGGATATACATTGGCCCACCTTTAAGCCCGCGAGTTGTGTATGTGACAAGGGTTAGTACATCTAGCTGACGCATTCATCTCCCTGCAGGACCCCAACATCATCAACAATGTCTCCTCTCAATCCGTCACAAATATAACTTTAATTCGCCCGCTGGCACGGAAGACCAGATGATTACACCGGGAACGCAAGCACCAACAAACCATAATAATGCACAAAAAAAAGCTTAAACTCACCAAAAAGAGGGTTACGGGAGAATCCTAGCTCACTAGGAGCTGGGCGCTACCATAGCTATCTTACTCAGGGTATCTTCCACAATCCGTACGTGTCAACCATAGCTATCTTACTCAGGGTATCTTCCACAATCCGTACGTGTCAGGGTATCCCAGTACCGGGGGATGATAGCCACTCTCTTGCAGGTTCAAATCTCTCGCTAGTCTCTGACACCGAGACTAAACTATGAACCTCAGAATAATCTACAAGACTCTGTGGAGCTCTGATCGGCTTCGGCTGACATACTTTCCTAGTCTCTATCTGAAACCATGGAAGACCGGGTGCCGACCAATCAGCAAAGAGATTGTCTTCGCCGGCCAATCAGAGGGCGCGGATTCCATTTTTTAAGTACATGTTCCCCTGACCGGCGTCCGCGCCCTTCCCCTCTTCCGCAGTGTTCACAAGTACTTCACCTAGCACATATTAGGTTACAGGCCCAGTAATGGAATCCATCTGTTACCTCGCGCATATGGTTGGGGAGAATTTTAGGATTCCTTTTTAAGATGGGGTTCTGGCAGAGTTTTACAAACAATCTCTGTTTGATAATTTACCATAAACGGTTGAGATGGGTTATTTGGCTTTATCATCCCACAATCCCAGATCACTCTTAGATAACCTCACTTCTAGACAAACACAGAAAACCAGGCTGGAGTTACTGGCCTTCCCTGACATAAAACAATACCATGTATTTTCAAGATGCAAATTGTACCTAAAATTAACCTGTTGTTTGGCAGATTATTAAAATATTGAATATTTTAATGGTCTTATCATGACATAGATACTGTATATTCCTTTTGAGATGGATATTTTCTCCCTGTCTCACTTCTTTGTTCCTTCTACAAACACAAAACGGTGCTATAGGTATTTATCTTTGATATATACACATATATCAGCTACACTGCAGTCACCTCTTACTTAACACAAAAGTCTGACTGAGATTGTTTTGTGTTTTCTAAACAGCAAGAGACATTTTGAGTTGTCTGATATTTACAAAAAAAAAGCAATTTAAACTATTATCTAATGAACTCCAATATCATTTAAATACATTGATGGAGTATATACTGCTTCTCCCAGCATGTGATGTGTACAGTACATGTTTTCTTATAAACAAACAAAATTAATATTAGTGGGTTTTATGAATGATGCCTTACTGGTGGTACTGAACAGAATTGATTGGTAGCTCTCAATGAAAACACTACACCCATCTTTTCTTGGTTAGAAGCATATCTATAAAGAACGCAGTGCAATATAACTGGTATTTGTCAGGGTACGATTTGGAGTAAGACTGCCAGGTGAATACATTCTATCAAACTTTCCAATCCCACGAAACTGTGAAACTAACCCTGAGAATGTCATGCAAGACACTCATGGGGGAGTACATTGCCAGCACATACACTGCCTAATCATTGTATTGAAATGATGCATTGTGATTTTTTTACAATTCTGCTACATTATGGGAATATATTTATTTGTCTACAAAAAAAACACAACTCCATTGATTTTTGGCATACATTCATGCCAGAACTGATCATGCCAGAACTGAAGGGGTTAATCAATACAAGATCAACTTAAAATGATTTGACATTTTAAATCCAATTACAAAAAAAGGTGGGGGAGGGAAACAGGTGAAATGAACCCAACAGAATCCTGACTTCCCAAGACTAATGGAGTAAAGATTTTAGTTTGAATTTCTGAATAACTGTAGCACTAAGACTTTAATGTGCAGTGTCTGGTAACCTGACCTGTCTGGATAATTGTAGTAATTCTGCAGAATTTGTGGTCTGATAATTGAGTCCTTTAGCTGCCATGAAGTTTCGTTAGAGACACAAACCAAGTGAGTTTTTCCAGGAAAAGACAGGTGATTTTTCATGCTCCCATATAGGAATTGGTCGTCTCGCTTTCAAAGAGGATTTTAGGGATCTCCTGACCTACCTATTTTAGTAATATATACAAGGGTCCCCAGCACACAATAAAGGAATAAAGACAAAATCTGCCAACAAGAGGATCAATGTATTGAATGTAATAGCAGCTACAAAATCAGCCCTGGCATAGGGTCTGGAGAGTACATCTTGTGGAGAAAAACAGTACAGAGGGAGAGGAAGGGAGGAAGGGGAACAAGGGGGATGAAACACAAAAATAAAAACAGGAAGGTGAACAACGTACAATACACGTAAAGTTTAAGGCGATAAAAATGTAGGGGGGCGACGTTTCTGAGCCAAATGCACCTTAATCATGCCCGTTGCCACAGACTGAAAACAACCTATGGTACTTCCATATTTTACTTTGTCACTAGCGGTGACCAATAAAAATGATTATTATTATTATTATCTTGTGGGAGGGAGGCCAATAACATGGAATTAAGATAAACTGAGACAGCATGAAGGAGATCCCTCTCCCAAGGAGCTTACAATATAAAACAGTACATGTTGCTGCCATCTTTAAGGCTTTCCAATCTTGTGAAGTGCACAGAGAAGAGAAAATGAAAGAGACAGGGGGGAGGGAGAGAAAGGACAACCAAGAGTGAGGAAGGAAGAAAGAGACAGGGGAGTGAGAGAAAGGACAACCAAGAGTGAGGATGGAAGAAAGAGACAGGGGGAGTGAGAGAAAGGACAACCAAGAGTGAGGATGGAAGAAAGAGACAGGGGGAGTGAGAGAAAGGACAACTAAGAGTGAGGATAGGAGAAATAGACAGGGGTAGTGAGAGAAAGGACAACCAAGAATGAGGAAGGAAGGAAGAGACAGTCTAGGTCATTTCATCTTGGCCGTATTGCCGGCGACCAAGTCGCTGCCGGCATTTAGCTGCCACTGTCCTCACATCTCTCTCCGCCGGCTGTTTCGCCGCCAAGGTAAGCCTCTAATCATACCCATTATCCTAAAATACCCTAATCTGAACCCCTAATACTGACGCTACCACCTACCCTAAAAACCTTAACCACTTACCCTGAGCCCCCTTACCCTATGCCCTTATCCTACACCTTTACCCTATGCCCTTACCCTACACCCTTATCCTATGCCCTTACCGTACGCCCTTATCTTACACCTTTACCCTTTGCCCTTACCCTACACCCTTATCCTATGCCCTTACCGTACGCCCTTATCTTACACCTTTACCCTATGCCCTTAGCCTACGCCCTTACCCTACACCCTTACCCTACACCCTTACCCTACGCCTTTACCCTATGCCCTTGCCCTACGTTCTTACCCTAATTCCCTACCCTAAAAAAGATAACCTTACTCTAAAACCCCTACCCTTAACCCACTACCCTAACAGCTAAAAACCCCTAAAGTTGACTTACCTTATTGGCGAAACAGCCGGAGTCTGAGTGTCCAGCGGCAGAGAGGCTGCGCCGACGGGTCCCTCGGTGGCCAAACCCCGGCACCGACATGTTCGCGCCAAAATGACGGCGACCAAATGTCCGATTCCGGAAAGAGGGGTAAAATGAGAGAGAACGAGAAGGCTAGTGAGACAGTCAATGTGACCAGTGGTTAACCAGTTAGAGTACATGACTTAATCAGTCGTGGAACAGGAAAACCTTCAATTCCGCAGAATAGAACATCACTGATGCCAGCGTTCCCTGCGTTGTGAAACTTCCTTTCTGGAAAAGAAATCAGCAACTGTGATGTCAGTGGAATATAGCAAATATTACTTAATATACTATAGAGTAACGAGGTAGTCCTCGTTATCCAATGTTTCACTTTACAACGAATGGCATATCCAACACTTTACAATGCAACCCTATGGGCCGTTTTTCTACGCCGGAATGCGTTATCCAACGCCTGAATGCGTTATCCAACGCTCACCGCCACTGATTAACATGGGACTCACTTTACAACGGTGTGTGTGTGTGTGTGTGTGTGTGTGTGTGTGTGTGTGTGTGTGTGTGTGTGTGTGTGTGTGTGTGTGTGTGTGTGTGTGTGTGTGTGTGTGTGTGTGCGTCAAAAGGAGTGCTACTGAGCGTGGCCAAATGTATACAACAAAAGACAGAAAAGCCCAATGCTACATCCAATATGACAAAAATACACAGTGAAATACGTACTGTATATATTCTCTCTCAATGGACCTGTTTGTGGCCATTCTTCCTCCAGCAGAGGTAAATGAGAATTTGCATAGGTAGTGTTAGGACCTGCATACTGGTCATGCCTTGAACGCTTATAATGAATTGGCCAAAGGGTTTAACTAAATGACCCTAATTCAAGAGAATATGTAAGTATTTCACTGTGTATTTTTGTCATATTGGATGTAGCATTGGGCTTTTCTGTCCTTAAAACCTGACCTCTTGGTGGCATTGAAGACTAGAGTTGGCCAATACGGCAATGGACAGGGGGAAGGTAGAGCAATATGTAAAACGAAAATGAACTGACTGCACCATTAAAGGTTAGGATGACGGGATAGAAAATATGAAAGCTGATGGCAAAGTGATTGCTTCTCATTCCCATGCCGCCATGACATTCTCCAACTCCAGATCAATATTATCTGACACTTTGCATTTGCCACGGACCCTCCAGCATGAATGGGGATGTGATCCTCACGCCCGCTGCTTACTTAACGTAAGATCGAGTAAAGGTATCTTGTCATGACCATGGCTGAAAAATAATACACCAGAATTAACTTGATTTAATAAGTTTGGCAACAAAAAGGCAGGATGTAGCAGAGACACAGTGTCTGCAGGAGCGGCTGCTCCTTGTAACAGACCCTGAAACTTTCAACAGTGATCTGTTATTCCTACAACCGTCAACAAAGCTCCCAACAGACAAGGAACAACAGAATTAATGGATTGGAAAGCGAGAGGCTAATGTACGAGCTTTCAAAACTCCCCAGACTTGCAGGCTGCTTGTGGATATCCAGTAAGTTACCGCTATCAAGTTTTCAGTGTGCGCGATATCAGAAGCAAAGGTCAATCACTTTTAAAATACTCGAAAGGCAAAGTAGATCTCCGTGAGTATCCTGCATACTCGGCAGAAGAAGAGTTGGAAATGGGAGAGTTTGGCACAAGTCCCTTAGTCATTATAGTGAGAGAAGAGGAGTAATGCACAATTAACATTCAATATTCTTTCATTCAAGTGAACGAGGAGGAGGAGGAACTCATCTTTGCGATGTTGAATATTTTTCTACATGTCAATTAACTCCCACTTTTTTGTACAGTGCCGAGGGAGCCTTCTCCGGAGCCGCTCCACCACTGGACACTCAACTGCAGGGCGCTTCTCCAATAAGGTAAGTTAACTTAAGTGGTTTTAGCATGTAATGGTTAAAGATAGGGGTCTAAGGGTAAGGGGTTAAGGTTTTTAGGGAAGAGGATAAGGGTAACGGGTTAAGGTTTTAAGGGCAGGGAATTAAAGTAAGGTGTTTTCGCGTAAGGGGTTAGGGTAAGGAGTTAAGGTTTTTTAGGGTAGGGGGGTAGCGTTAATTTTAGGGGTTAAGATTAGGAGGTTTTAGGGTAAGGGACTTACCTTGGCGGCGAAACGGGTTAGGGACTTACCTTGTCAGGGAAACGGTCAGCGGCGAGATGTCCCTGTGGTCAGGTGAGTGGCGGCTTATTGCCGGCAATGACCTGGCCACGGCAAAATGGCCACGATCAAATGTCCTAGACTGCCAGAAAACATGGTGTTCGTGGACTTTGAAACAAGTCACTTTGACCCAAAAACCATAAAAATACACGGCTTTAGATAATGATGCTAAATATCTATATACACTTCTGGTGTTGCTTTACTCTGCTGAAAGTGCATTATATGAACTGTTGCTTTAAAAACAAGTGTTGTTTCACCCAGGGGCCCAATGCAGTCTGTAAGCAGCAGTCTTTCCAACTCAGGGATTATTTCGTTGAACCATTTTTCATTGGATTGAAGTTTTAGGGATCATTAGAGAATCATGGGCAGAAAGCCAACACCTGCTGCGAACTAATGAGTCTTCACTAAATTGTTTTTATTCCTCATCTTCTTCTTCTTAAATCTTAAGACAACCACTGATTCATGCAATGCTTGTTACGGCCACTTAGAACTAAACATGATTTATCCTTAGCCTCTCCATGGCTAAAAATATGCATGCAACAAACCAAAATTATTACAAAGCAAAATGCGGAGGCTACAGAGATACATATCAAGCCTGACTTTGCCCTACATTGAAGCTAAAGATTCATTTTAACTATGCGCCTCGGATCAGCAGTTTATCATGTTCCTTTTCCCATTCATTACTTCTTGTGCTAGTTGCCACTTGTGAAACGGTTATGTAAAGAGATTGGAGGATATAGGCCAATATTCGTTATTATGTGAAGCTATTTTCCCAGTGCTGGAGAAGAGATCAGCACCGTTAAACTAAGTGAGGCAAAGGGACTGATTTAGACATAGCGATGTCGAAAAGAAGATGTGCCATCGCTATATAAGAAAGTAGATCCCGATTTAACGTTTGGTGCAACAGTCGCAAACAATATAATAATGAGGTCTTAGATAAGCGCCATTAGCTATGCGTCATTTTTATGTCTCGAGCAGCCATGCCGAACAATTATGCATTAGTTACTTTAGTGCAGGGGTGGCTAACTCCAGTCCTCAATGGCCACCAACAGGTCTGATTTTAAGGATATCCCTTCTTCAGCCGTGGAAGCTCAATCAGTGGCTCAGTCTTTGACTGAGCCACTGATTGAGCCACCTGGGCTGAAGCAGGGATATCCCTAATACCTGGCCTGCTGGTGGCCATTGAGGACTGGATTTGGCCACCCCTGCTTTAGTGCTTCAGGAAATGAGTATGTGCCATTTCAAATATTACGTTTGGTGGTCTCCCTTCAGTCTGGAACAAGTCTGCATAGCAGAAGCAAGCTCTGCCATATTATGACGGAGGAAACAAGCAGTCTGCATACGGAGAGAGAAAAGAAAGCTTTCACCGACAGGATGACAAAGTGCTCGTTGAATACATTGTGGAGCATGAAGACAAGCTGTTTGGAAAGGCTTCCATGAGAACCTCAGGGGCCGAGAAAACAGTAAATGGAAGACTGCCTGCAGAAAAGTCAATGCTATAGCTCCAACCCAGCACACCGTGAAAGAGCCGGAGAACAGATGGCATGACTGCCGATGGAGGTCCAAAGAAAAGCTTTCTGATTTCTCTGAACATGCCGAGGCCCTCCCACTAATGTTCATACCCAAGAAGAAGAGGTTCGTGGACACCTTCAACCTTGGTCAAATAGTAGGAGTATGGTCCATTGACACTGGTGCTGCCTAGAAAGGTAGGAAGTATGTATTTACACATACTTACTCCTTAATCACACATCTTCAGGGACGGCAGCACATGTACACTCACCATTATAAATTGCTAGAGCCATATTAATCTCACACTGTCATACCCTAACTTTTGCAATGCAAGGGTTACAATCTGTATTACACTACATCTTGTACAATCATGTTCTCAGAATCAAACATAGGCTTTTTTTAGTGTACCATATCACTTGTATCAGCAAGGTACAAGTATAAATTACATAAGCAGTACCAACACACAATCATAAACAAATTATATAAGCAGTACCAACACACAATCATATACAACAATATCAACATTATCTACATATTTTTTTGTCTCTCTCTATTTGCAGAGACAACATTAATGGAATCTGAACCAGAATCTTCAGCATCTCAAGTTGCTCAAGAAGAGATGGTCATCCACCTGGAACCAATACAAGAAGAAGAAGGTCAAGAGGGGTCAGCAAAGATACCCAAGTGGTCCCATCACCACAACAGCAACTTACACAGACCAATGTAAATATTTCTACTTCTACAACACATTCATCTACCTCCTCTGCTAATACCACTCTGTCCAACTTTAACATAATGGAACAACAGAGGCAGGAACAATCATTGATCTACTGTCAGCAACAACTAATGAAATACTTTGAAAAAATGTATGCTGAGCCATTTCTAGGCAATATGTTCGTATCTTGTTTAAGTAGCGTGCTAACCCAGTTGAGGGAAAACCATGCACTATTAATAGTGGACACTAACTATAAATATTGATGGCAGTTGTGGAGATGTAAGGATTCTATGAAAGAATCCTCGGAAAGGTCTACTCATAGTCTAGAATGACCGGACCTAAATATGAGTTCTTCCACATTCAGATTGCCTTCCTCCCAAGCTCATCCTTCTCCTCATTATCTCAGCTAGACCTGTCTACCCAGACTGAGTGAAATCCCACACCATTACCTGGAGGTTATGGAGAAAGGTACAACATTGCAGAGGACCTCAGCAAGAAGATCCTATAAAAATGGTTAAATGAGTCCATGGTTTGGCATACCTTGGATTTGTCGGCATCATTGCGATTTATATTTGTTTATTTGTATATGATTCCTTCTTGTATTATTATAACTTGTTATCTATTGGCCTTATTCTTAATTTCTCCCTCCGGGGTGAATCTGCTTGCCATTACTTGGGTCAGGATAGGAATATATTTATTTTTTCCCTTTAAGAGACATATGTGGCTGTTTCACTGAGGTTTTTTGTTTGCCTTCCTCTGGATTAATATAAATACAAATTTAAGATGAATCTCTCAGTCAACTAAACCTGACACATACACTGCCCCATGGCTGCGATAGGAAACTACAATTCCCAGCTTGCTGTGCTACAGCAGGGAGCCACGTCCAGTACAGGAAGATATGACTTGTGATGGACAGGGCCTCAGACAATGAGATTGGACTCTGGAGAGGTGGGACTAAGGAAGGAGCTCTCTAAGAGTCCCTGGCAGGACATGCAGGGGCAGTGCTGCTACAGAAGATCTGCATGAGCTTGAAGGACTTCAGGATTGGTCGCGTACGACCCGGGTCCAGTCTGAATCCCACTAAAGAGAGCGGGCATTGACTAGAGGGAGAACAACAGATTATCGGAGTGAAAGTAGCATGAAAGGAGTGAGCACCGTAGGAGGGGACCCTCAATGGTTTCAGCTAAAAGTGGTACTGTACAAAAGCATTCTGTAAAGTACAGACCTGCTACACTTATTTGCATTAAGAGCACCAAAGGGTATCCGGCACCATCACATGGGCCCAGATACTCAGGATTGGGTGGCCACAGCCTCAGACACTGACATACACCTGTGCAGCATTCATGAGGAATGTTAAGTTGATGTGTTAGAATATGAATGTAGTGAGCCTGTGCTAAGGGTCACAAGATACCAAATGTTTATCCATACTTGGTATATAAAAATGGTTATATTACAAACATCACTGTAGTTTGTTTCCCATTGTCTGACCTAACGGCACTCGTGGCGTGCCACCCACTCCAGCAACAGGTATCAGTCTGGGACAAGGATAAAGAGGGGTTACATACAGTATGTAACTTTACAAATACCTCGTTAGGAATTCATTGACACATTTTGTTGCTGGCTGTGTTAGGCAAGACAGGGAGTGGATTCCAGTGACTTAAGGCAGCAGGTCTACTCTGAATCAAGCCTGGAGCACAGCAGGAGCACTGGTCAGAGCAGGGCTAAGCAGGAGCAGGCTGCAGACAGGAACGTTGGTCAATGCAGGCCATGGTCAGGACAACCTGCAGACAGGAGCGCTGGTCAGAGCAGGCTGCAGTCAGGAGATGCTGTAGACAGGCGCACAGAAAAGGCTGCAGTCGGGGCATACTTCAGACATTAATATGGTAGACAAGCTCCGGTCCCAGCAGGCAGTGATAAAGAGCATGGTCAGACAAGTCAAGGTCAAGGCACTATTTGGTGTGTCTGATTTGATTAGGCAAACCCCTCCTTTAAGTGTTGGTCAAATGCATGTGATTATGGTACTTAAGTCATATGGCTGTGTAACATCAAAAGAGTCACATCATAAGTGTCATATCTAAAGTGTCTACAAGAGTTAATTTTGGAGTTGAAATTGGAGGTGAAGATTGGAGGAAGATCTGGACTCTGCATTACAATTTTTCCACTGTGAGACATTCTCTTTTAACAACTGATTATTTGGTCATTTTTATCCTCCATTACCTGTGAACTCTCTCCTCCTACATCTTACTATGCCCTCGCTACTGCTTTTTCTGTTTACTGTTTCCTCACTCCTTTGCGAATGTCTCTGTTCTCTCCAACTTCCCCACTCCCCACTGCACCATTATTTATACACCCCTCTCCTAACAACTTCTATACCCCTCAATGAAAAACACCCACACAAATCCTCTATTCACACCCTTTATCTACTCCTTCCCACTGCTGGGGATCTCCCCATAGCCTGAAGTCAGACATACACACATGATCTCACTCATGCGTCCCTGCCATCTCTTCCCCTGTAAATGGTGTTAACCTTTTCATTTAATACTGATCAGCCTTAAATCTCACCCCACAAATCAAGCATCCCAATAGCCTGCACTCATGGCTATTGTCCCACACTCAGTCACTCCTACCACACATTGTGACCAAGCACTGCCATCTACAGCACTTACTCCCTCACCTACTGTCTCTGTAAATTTCCCATTAAACCTCTTAGATTCTAAGCTCTTCGGGGCAGGGATTTCCTTTCCCATTGTCTGATTTTGCTGCACTTATTGTATAATTATAATTCCCTGTACTGTATTCTTTGTGAAGCGCTGAGTACACTTTTGGCGCTATATAAATAAAGACATACAATACAATGGCAGGCAGGATCAAAATGGAAGCGCCAAATGGAACTTGCAACCAGGAACAGGAAACAGCCTGCGTATAAAGAAAATCAGGCGGTCGGTCGAAGAGGCTGATAGGAGACAAGTGAAGCAGCAGCAGTAGGCTGGACAGGCAGAGCTCAGAAGTATACAGGAGACGTGGAGCTATCCAGCAGCTGGTTCAGTTCAAGGCCAGAGCTACGACCTTGTTAGCACTAAGATAATGGGTTAGGATCTCATAGGATTTAACACAAGCTGTTTGTACAATCTTTTTCAAGTCAAGTATATTATATAATAGACCAAGCACTAATCCCTACTGTACATGTAAGGCCGCATTTATTGTCCCGGCGACGCGACGTTGCGTCAAAACAATATGTATTGAATCTGTCGCGCGCGCTTATAATAGGAGCGACAGCGTGACGGAGCGATGAAAGTCACTTCAATTTGATTCTTTCAGCGACCGCAGCGTGAGGTCAGCGCCGCCGTCACCGGGACGATATGTGCGGCTTAAGATGTGTGTAAGATCTATGTACAACATATATGTTACACTAATCGGCAAATATTTAAATAGTCAACTATAAAATTGCAAAAAATATATATATACTGTACTCCTGATAATTGTCATTCGTCAGGAAAAATGCCCTCCTGAGCAAGAAAAGGAAGTTCTGCGATACAGCTGAATAGCTGGAAACATCGGAGCAGCACTCTTCCAATTAAATGGATTTATTTTTAGGTGATGGACGTTTCTGTCCCTGACGGGACCTCAAAAACCTCGATCACCTAAAAATACAAATCTATATAATTGGAGCAGTGCTGGTCCTATCTTTGTAGTGCTGATAATAGAATATAAAAATAAAAATGTAAAATATCAATAAATATCAATATAAATAAAAAAGCACAGTGTCCCAAAATAATTCCACTGGTGATTTTTAGGAGAAAAGCGATCACATCGGACGCAGAATATTCAAAGGTTCCCACATCTCAGTCTTCATATAAAGCAATCTGGTGCCAGAACCTTTGAAAAACAAAATAGAGAAGAGCAGGGAATTCCATAGTGAAGTAGTGTCATTTATTCACAGGAAATCCAAAATATATGCTGTACAGGCATACCCCGCATTAACATACGCAATGGGACCGAAGCATGTATGTAAAGCGAAAAAGTACTTAAAGTGAAGCACAACCTTTTTCCCACTTATCTATGCATATACTGTACTGCAATAGTCATATACGCGCATAACTGATGTAAATAACGCATGTGTAAAAGGCTCTATAATCTCCCCGCTTGCGCACAGCTTCGGTACAGGTATGGAGACAGTATTGCTGTTCAGGACGTGCAGACAGGCGCATGCGTGAGCTGCCGTTTGCCTATTGAGCTAGATGTACTGTACTTACTCGCGAGTGTACTTAAAGTGAGTGTCCTTAAACTGGGGTATGCCTGTATATGTATTGACTAAAGTCAACCTTGTGCTATGTTCTGTCTTGCAGCAGCTGCATCAAATATAAGAAGCTTGTTTATCAGGTTAATACATCCAACACACATTTCTTACCCTCTTAATCAATACGGTGAGAAGGAGCATACTGTGCCGTTAGTGGTGCATCAACTCCTAGTCAGGCAAACAAAGCTTGATACATTGTTAACTGTGGGTTACCCTACTTCTAACTATATTAAATAATGAGCCTGGGTGAGATGAGTTTATACCACATCAGACCGGACATTCTGTATTGATGCAGAAAACGTGTGCGGCTGACAGTGAGAGAAACAACAATTGATTCATTTTACTATAATATGTGCACCATATAACTCCCCAATACAAGCGTCAAATGACCTATTTAGCATCGATTTAATGCTCAATGGGACATTTTGACATTAAACGTGCAGTCCCTGACAGTTTGAAAAGCTCATTTGTGTTACTCTTAAACGCTTCCCTTCCAGACGGGACTACATTGATTTACCTTTATTTTGCCTCTTCTTTTTAAGTATCTTTTTATTGAATTCTATTTTTCAACAAGTTTTAAATGACCATAACCATATGGACAATGCCTAATCTTACAGAAAAGAAAAGCAGGTGTTATTATCATGTAACCGTCACATCGAATCCAACTCAAAAAGTACATTATAAACAGACGTTACAGTCACGTAAATAAAGTGCATCAAATATATACTGTACATTAAGTAACACCTTATGTTATTAGTCTAGACAAAACTTAACTTATAAAATAAAAAAATACTAAAAAATAGTTTGAGTAATAAACCTTTAAGTCACAGATAATATACCAGAAACAAATGTTATATCTATGGCGCTGGGTGAACAACATATATAAGATGAATAAATCTTTTATACAACCAGTGAAATGATGCAATCCGCTGGAAGTCTTCCCATGAAGACAGTGAATCATGCAAAAGAGAAAAAAACAAACATAGTGTAATACAGTCACTGTTAAAACACTAGACACTACTAGACAAACATATAACACTGGTAGACAAACATGTGCTGAGACACAAGACTGTAGTAAAATATCACATTTAATAAAACAACATTAAAATGAAGGGTCACGTCTGCACCGCAGCCACAGGAGAAATGCCCGCTTACCAGACGCTCAAAGGGCACAAGCAGTGGATAAATTGGAGAGTATCCCCTCTCTTGGCTACGCCACGTGTCCTGGCGTCTGACCGCAGCTCAGCGAAAATCCCTTGTCACTAGTTCTGCCGCGGACCTCTGCTCCTCACGTACACCAGCTGCTGTATGCTGGGAAGGCCGCCGTGATAGCCGGATGACGCGTCAGTGGCCGCAGCCCAGTGCTCAGGTGAATAGCCGGATCTGTAAACCATCCGCCGCAACCGGAGACCGCAACAGCAGGGTGAGCGAGGGGTGAGTCCAGGTAGTGCAGTGGGTCACGAAGCAGCAGCTGTGCAGACGAAAACCACCCTACGCGTTTCGGAAGACTGCGCTTCCTTCCTCAGGGGTAAAAAAGGAGCTCCTTTTTGTGTCTCAGCACATGTTTGTCTACTAGTGTTATATGTTTGTCTAGAAGTGTCTAGTGTTTTAACAGTGACTGTATTACACTACTGTATGTTTGTTTTTTTCTCTTTTGCATGATTCACTGTCTTCATGGGAAGAATTCCAGCGGATTGCATCATTTCACTGGTTGTATAAAAGATGTATTCATCTTATATATGTTGTTCACCCAGCGCCATAGATATAACATTTGTTTCTGGTTTCTTGTCTGACCGGGGGGTCAGAGTTATATCATAGGCTGCGGGTCCCATTCTTTTAGATTAGCGCTACCTTTTTCCCTGTCTACAGATAATATCACTGGCTGCAGCAGAAGCGCTGTATGCTAAGAGATAATAGGGAAGGGCAGGATTGCAGACCTGCCTGAGACATGCGAATGTGCTCACACTGTCACTTTTTTACCCACCATAACTTATGTGTGGTTCATTTAGAAGATTCTATATTATCTTGCAGCCCACTCCTGTTCCAGAAATGTGTGTTGGGCGGTACCAACTTGTTAATTAGCTGTTTTATTTGTAGATACGCATGAAAATGTGTGTGTGGGCGGCGAAATCTTTTTCAAATCTGGAAATTGGAATATATATTTATTTAGAGGCTATATATTACATCTGTTACCTGCCTTCCCCCATTTTTTTTTAAACAATGGGACAGATATACTGTCTATGAGTTCCCACATAGAGGTAGACACTGTGTTTAATTGTACATTAATATTAAGTATTTACTTTTACTGACATATTCCATATCTTAATCTCCACCAGAAGAGAAGTCACACCTGTCTGCGCTAAATATTTAACGTTGTATGGGTGGAGCAGGGAGCCTTATAGATCGTTGTTACCATGTGAACTTATTCCAATAGCCAGTCCCTATTTATTTGACTAAAACAGGGCCAATTACACCACTCCGAATTAGGCAAACGCATCTCTCCCCTTTCCTTGCTTAGTTGTAATTTAGGATAACTGATTCTGCTCTTCTTCCCTTTCCATAACAACTCAGTGAAGCTTCTATTTAATATTTTACTTTCCTTGCTTTTTAAAAGGAGGGTTAGCTTGTGGTAGCACAGGGGTAGGCTGCCCGCACGCGGTTCCTACTTGCGGATCTCTGCAGGTTACTGACCCCCAGCTTCTGCCTATTGTCCTACGCCGGTGCGTGTCGCAACTGCCGGCGTGAGCCAACGTCACAGATTCCAGCATGGGACAGTACAGGAGAGAGACCGGCCAGCAGCTGGGGAGACGTCGGGCCTAGCGTCAACAAGAGGCCCGACCAGCCCCTCCCGCAGGACAGTGATGGAGAGAGGCCCAGTGTGTGTGTGTGTGTGTGTGTGTGTGTGTGTGTGTGTGTGTGTGTGTGTGTGTGTGTGTGTGTGTGTGTGTGTGTGTGTGTGTGTGTGTGTGTGTATTTTTGGGGGGCCGTGTAGGTGTTTTTTGGGGTAGTGTATGTATGTATTGTGTATTTGTAAATAACACTGTTTTGCACAGAAAAACAATGGAAAAAACTAAATAACTGGACTTATTATTGTGAGATGCATTTTATTCTCTCACATATTGTGTTTTATGTGTAACAGTGTTTCCCACACCCAATCGCAGATAGGGGCCATTACAGGGTGTATGGTGCATACCTGTATACATGCTGGCAACAGGAGGGCTGAGTCGTCCGCCGATGGTAGTGGGGACACAGGAACAGGCTTCTGGGGTTCATACCCTACATATCTCCTTAGCAGTGCAGCGCCTCCATCTGCCGCGGACTCGAGGAACTGAAGGTGATCTCCCACGGTAGAACTTATTACCTCTCCCCCCAGTAAGGTCACGCACCAGGCAGGAGTTATATTGCAAACAGGAACGGGTTTATTACTAGGCTCTGCAGTAACAGTTACTCAGCAGTCTTCTGCCCAATACAGTCTGTCAGGTCAGCTATCACTGAAGATGGTCCCTGGACCATCACTACAGGCGAAGGGCACCCGCAGCCATCATAGCTCTTCCCCACCTAACTAGCAGAGGCAGAGGTTTGGTCCACACTCACTTTCCCCTGTAGGGAAGAGAACATGGGAAGATCCCAATCTCAGGCTCCCAGACGTGTGACCTGCCTTCCTCAGAGGGGAAGGAACAACCCTAACTTTAGGGTGGTCCTGCCCTTAAGTACAGCCAGAAGGTGGGCACCTCGTTGTCCCAGCTACAACAGGATGTACCACCCCCTGCTGTCACTCAAGTGCAGTACCAAAGGGAAGGGGAATACCCAATAGCAAATACTGGCAAGACCTGCTTATACCAGGACTTACTGCCAGGAGGGAAGCAAACTAGTAGCCACAGATGGCATGGCTACATATGTTTATGCGATTTTTTTAACATAGGATTAAAGCAGGGGGTCTCTGCAGCTAAACCCAATTCATTTCATCTCCGGGGTCCCCCTGCTTCCGGAGATACTTACCCCAGTAGGGGGTGCCGGGAGCCACTCCACTCGACTAGAAGGGATCACGTAATGGCGGACTTTAAAAGCTCCAGCGCCCTGCGAACCAATAGGAAGCCGCGACGTTATCAGGTTCGGCATCCTATTGGCCCACCTGACCGGGGCTTTTAACTTTGCTGAAATACTGGTACCCCCTTTGGAGCTGTGTATCTTGGGAAGAAGGAGGTCCCAGGAGCTGAAATTAATGCGAGTCAGCTCCGGAGACGCCCTGCTGCAAAACTATGTTAAATAATAAAAATAACAAAAAAAACGCACGAGTTGCACCTTTAACAGCAATTCATACAGTACAGCATTGATACATTAACAGGTAGAACAATACACAGATATACAGTATATACAGTTCTTATGCTCTGTACCCGTCTATGGGTTCCAAGCAGTTCTGGCAGCGAATGATTAAAATAAAATTTCTCCTGCATTGTCCCCCTCCTCCCAACCCCCCCTCCAAGCTGAGGGACAGATATAGGAGAATGTGCACTAGTCCTTCCTGCTTAGCAGCGGAGAAACATTTTCCACCGACAGTGGAAAAAAGAAGCGTATTATTACTGATCATTGATCCCCCATCAGCAAATGAACTACATGGAAAGACACTTAGAAGAACAACGCCATACACGGAATAAGCAAGTCATTTAAAGACACAGCAAGATTAGATGATGTCTGAGTTTCACAAGCTGGCAGCGGCTTTGACAACCGGCCTTGAGAAAGGTGAAGAAAAAGGTGAAATCGGGAAAAGGCCGATTAATGGGCTTGTGCCTAGAATGTTTCAGTTCCTGATATTTAAAATCATGTCATATTTCAAATTCAAATGCAGCACGTGCCACCTACTCTATACTCTATATATACTGTAAGAAAGGGGTTTGCATTCTAGTATCGATAAAACTACCCACTGGTTTTTGTTTTGTTTTTCAATATTTGGCCATAAAGGCAGTTTTTTTTTTTCTTCAAGAATTGTGGCAGGAAAAAGACAAAACACAAAAGTTACATAATTTAAAGGAGTCTCCATATCTCTGCTTTTATATTTCTGTCATTTTGAGCACATGGAGTGTATCTTTTACACGCCTCGTGCTTACAATTTGTATACAGTCACTGGTCTGGAAAGCAAACATTACAGATTACAAATGTCCAGTCTGGACATGTCCTGTTTAGAGTTGTGGAAATATCTTCAAATGTGCTTGGCAACATTTCTCCACTTCTTATATCAGCAAATACAATATCACCGGGCTGGCAGACTTCCGGCAGAATGTGGCACCTCTGCAGTCCTGTTCAATGACCCCAATTAAGTTGCATTTTTTTTGACAATCACGAAGCACGAAACAAGCGGTTCTGTTTCCGGTTACTATGTGAAGGAGCAATCCGAGCCATTGATTTTTTTTTTTGCAAAGTATTTTTTTATTTTCGTATATAGGGTTGAAGCAGAGGGTCTACGTTGCTGAACCCCACTTATTTCAGCTCGGGGACCCTCTCCGAGATACTTACCGCTGCTTTTGAAACCTCCTGCGTCACATGGGCCAAAAGGAAGCCGCGCCGATGACATCGTGGCTTCCTATTGACCCGCTCTATGTTATTCCTGCTAGCCGGGCAGAGTGGATACCGGCACCTACTGTGGAGGTAAGTTTCTCTGGAATTAGGGGGTCTCCAGAGCTGTAATTAGTAGGGTTCCGCTCCGGAGACCCCCTGCTTCAATACAATGTAAAAAGGGGGGAAAAAGCTTTGCTACAAAAATCGCCGGCTTATATTACCCCTTTTAGTCCTGGTGATTATTTACTGAATTCAGCTGATGGTTAGAGACAAGAGTAGAGGAATTGTTGATGATTTTGTGGTGACAGTTGTATAATCCTACAAATGAAGTACCATTTAAGTTACGTCATTGTTTTAGGTCACATTTGCCATATTTAGGTGTACTCCGAGTATACTGAAAGCGTATGCTGCCACAACGACTTGCGAGTTCTTCTGGCAATGTCAGGGTTAACCCCCCTTCACAGGAAGAAGAGGTATGCTACCCTGGCAGTGAAAGGGTTAATGTTAGATGTTTTATGCAAAGTGTAACCATTTTCCCAAATATATGAACTTATATCTAGTATTAATGACTCCTAAGCAGTTGCAACTAATAAAACAGACTAACATCCATAAAAAAATAATAATAAAACTAATCAGTGCTCCAGGTCGCTCCTTTATGAATCAAATAAGACATATTTATCTCAGGAACATATTACAAAAGACAGAGCTATGACTAATTGAGTATAAAAGACAAAAGAAATATTACGATGCTCTAGCATAAAATAAATTCACATTTTAGTAAAAAATGGCTTTCCCCAGACTGCTGTGCAGTATAATAACGTTCCCGTTCCCCTGCATGCAGTGCACATTTGTCAGCGAGCAGAGAAATGACTGCATTTTCTTTTTAATTTTGTGCTTGAGATAATAAATTGAGGAACACTTAAATGTAATGCTGCTTTGGTATAAGTGCAAAAACAGATCAATAAATTTGTACGAATGCTGGCTGGCGACAATAATTTGTTTGATCATAATTGCACTTGATGGTCTCGAATCAGCGGCGGCCAACTCCTGTCCTCAAGGGCCATCAACAGGTCGGGTTTTAAGGATATCCCAGGTTCAGCACAGGTGGCTCAATCAGTGGCTCAGGCAAAGACTGATTGAGCCACCTGTGCTGAAGCAGAGCCACTGATTGAGCCGCCTGTGCTGAAGCTTAGTCACTGATTGAGCGGTCTGTGCTGAAGCAGGGATATCCTTAAAACCTGACCTGTTGGTGACTCAGAATACCAGAAAAGCAGAATAGCATACAAAGTGCCCATTTCTAGGTGTTTGTTTCAAATCTTTTTTTTCCATCATTTTGAGTTTTTTCATTACAGTATATTATTTTAGCTTGCTAACTACGTTAGGATTTTACACATTCGTGCTTCATTTTGCTATTGTAGCATTCTCCAGCTTATTTTGATTTGTTTCCCATACATTTGTCCCAAAAAATCCAAAACCAAAACAACACAGAACATTTTTTGAGCTAAATTCAAAGCACAGGTGAAAGTTTCCACCCCGACCATTTACTTCGAGCAGCTCTTATTACCCGAGACCTGACTCTAAAAGATTGATGACGGTCCCATGCTTCAGCAAAGTATCTGGCCGTTCCTCCTTCTGTCACCGTGCACCTCACAACTGGAACAGTCTACCGGAGACTCTCACAGCCACCACCTGTCTACGTTCTTTCAAAACTAAAGCTGTCTCACATTTTAATCTGGTCTGTAACTGTTACATACGCCTATAATATATACTATCTGTTACTGTCCATGATGTCTGCAAATTGAATGTACAGTATAACCTCTGTTCATTTAATGTAACCATGTATTGTCACCATAACTCTGTGCCCAGGACATACTTAAAAACCAGAGGTAACTCTCAATGTAAAACATTTGATAAACAAATAAATAAATACTTCAAGATCTTTGTTATTCAATGAGAAATCATCAATTAGATATTTTTGAAAACTCCACAAAAATATATTTAATTTCCTATGATATGCTTTATAACGGAGCTGTGATCGCTGCTACGTTGGGATTGGTGAAGTATCCTGTTCTTTGTTAGGTTTGAGCCTCTAATTAGCCCTGGAAGATAATGAGTACAATATGCCCTGCATTTTCCATGGTATTTACTGTATCGTTATGCTTTATAGAGTTGGGTTCTGGGACTAAATGTGAGTAGCTATTAAATATAGTAGTCAATTTTAGAAATGGTAGATCAAGTTGTTACATTGTCACACCCCTGCCTTTCAACCATTATCACCTAGCATACAGTGCTTCCACTGCAGAAAGAGATGTCTGAAAACATTGGAAGGGTAATAAAACGGTGACAAGGAATAGCATGGAGGGGGAAGGGGATGCTGGGGAGGGGCGCTATATAGATATATTTATATATATATATATATATATATATATATATATATATATATATATATATATCAAGAGAAAAAGTGAATAAAGTAGCGCCACTCATAGACCAGTGAAAAATAATAATAAACCCCTTTCAAAGTGCTAAATATCAAGATGCAAAACAATCCTGTAATGAGTATAACATATACAATTAATATAAACAAACTAAAATATACACTCTAATACATGAAAAAAATATATAAATATATATTGAAAAATGTAAATACAGTCCAAGTGTAAATGTCCAAAACCCAGAATAACTCCTGATGGGTAATGCGGGAAACTGTACAGAATCCAAGGGTCCACGGCTGCTCTCAAATGGAAGAACCACTTCCAAGGCAGAATCTATAGATACATAAAGAAGACAGAGAGTGCACGCCCCATAGTGTGATCCTGTACATTTAATATAAGGAAGGGAATGGTGGAGGGATTTTTGCGGTCTCGTTCCCTCTTTCCCATCATATTCCCCCTCCTTTTCCTTCCCCCCCCCCCCATTTTCCACTCTTTATTACTTTCTTTCCCCCTTCTTTTCCCTTCCCCCTCTTTACCCCTTCACCCTCCTTTCCCCCCCCCCTTTTTCCCCCCTATATTATACCTTCCACACCTTGTTTCTGTGTGCCCATGTACGGTGTTTGTATACATTATTTGCGGATGCATTATTAGCATTTATGCATATATGTGTGCGGTTGTGTCTGTGCACACAGAAGCTGTTTATAATTTTTTGGGTTGATATCGTCAGGTTTTACTATATTATTCAATATTTAATTAGGATATTTATTGATATATTGTTATTTTTGAGGTATTTCATGTATATGGATTCTTATCGGATTATTGAGTTTAATACAGTTTTATAGTATGTTTTTATAGTGGTATATGGTTTTAATTATGTTATATGTTGTTATTATTTCTATTGAGTTTCAGATTATGTCATTAGTATATGCTGGGGTGCCTTATAAATCCGATTTTCTATGTATAAACTAAGTTATACATATATTAATCACATACATGCTCGTTGTAGGGGCGTAACAAACTTAAATTGATGCACCAATTGGATTGTAGACTCTCCAGTATATATATATCTAGTCATCACTGTTCATGAACATTCCCTTTGATAAAGTTACATTTGTTGTGACGAAACGCGTCAGGGACGTACATTACGACACTACGTCATCACGTTGCATGCACGCTTTACGGCCGGAGCGTGTGGAAGCTGTATTGAGGCCAACTCGAATGCCACACTGTGTGCAGGACTTCAATCAATCGTGTTAAGGACGGGTGTTGTCGGGTGTTGCCCAGAGATTCCGGTTGGACTGCGAGCACGTCACGGGACGGTTCCTGCATCGTTGGTGATCTTTTTATCACAAATTGTCTGTTTATCACATATATTTTGTAAGTGTTTTTAATCCCTCCACCATTCCCTTTCCTATATTAAATGTATAGGATCATACTATGGGGCGTGCGCTCTTCTTTTTGTATATATATATATACATGTAGAGGTATTAGTACCGTGTTATCCGAGCTTCAATAAACAAAAAATAAATAGATGATACCGTTCTGTGGCTAACGAAATGCTTTTATTTGTGCGAGCTTTCGAGATACACTGATCTCTTCTTCCGGCGATATTACAATGAATGAAGCAAGCATAAGCTATACTATAAACAGTGTCTATTGGAATGTTATCTGTGCTGGTCCTTCCCCCGGTGTGGATGTGTTTTATGGCTGGAGGTGTCAAAAGGTTCCTGAAAGCAAGTGATGAAAGAGTGTGTATGTGTATCAGTGTGAATTAACATGAATGGAGAGCCCACAGTATATACAGTGCTTTACAAAAGGTGTGTGTGGAGTGGGAGCGGATATAAATGGTGTGGGTGGATGTGGAAATGTGAGAGTTAGTAGCATAACTAAAAGTGTGTGTGGATACTATGTGGTCCCTATTGGTGTATAGGGATGGAAAAACAAGGAGTATAAGTATGTGTGAGAGACAGCTGTGTGTGCATACATATAGCACAGTATGTACAGACATAGCCTATAGCGCTCATGGGAAGAGAGTTCACTTGTGTCAGTAATGACTCATAAAATTTCGATCTCTGTTTAGGCCACTGCTATGTGTCCCGAACAGTTGCATAAACTTGTATTCATGCAACCGTCTCTCTTTCGGTGTTTTAAGATTACCTTTGAGTATGGCAACCCTCAGATCGTTCATCTTATGGCCAGAGTCAGAGAAATGTTCGCCAACAGGACTGTCTCTTGTTCCGTGTGTGATGCTGTGGCGGTGCAGGTTCATTCTCTTGTTTAGCCCCTGCCCTGTCTCACCTATGTAGTAGCAGCCCCCTGGGCATTTCATGCACAGGATGAGGTACACAACATTGCTGGAGGTCAGGTGAACCTTCCTCTGATTTTGTATTCCAAATTCCTGTGTGGTATTTGTATTGTGTGCATTTAAAAAAACAAAAAAAAAAATATATATATATATATATATATGTACACACAGTATGTAGCAAAAGTACATTATTCACACCACTAATAAAGCATTAGCATTAGTCCTCGCTATCCAACATTTCACTTTACAACGAATGGCATATCCAACGCTTTACAATGCAACCCTACGTGACGTTTTTCAACGCCGGAATGCGTAATCCGACCCCTGAATGCGTTATCCAACGCTCACCGCCACTGATTAACATGGGACTCACTTTACAACGGTTTCACTATCCAACGCTACTTCCAGAATGGATTCCGTTGGATATCCGAGGACTGCCTGTACAGGCACGTGCAAGCAACATACAGTAACAATCTTACAAGTACTGTATATACTTTACCCAAACCAAAAAATGGATAAAGAAGATGTAGCAAATCCCACGTGAGTGTATTAAAGCTCCAGACCAAGCAATATCCAACGTGTATTTTTTTAAATAAATCAGTTCTGTACTATGATAAAATATTTATAGCATTTTTTTAAACAACTCTGAATTACATTTTTATTGAATTAAAATGTAACAATAATTTTTTGTTTCTATAACAACCATTTTACAAAGTCACATCCCCTTCCTCTTCTGAAACACCCCTTTTTGAGCCCTGTCCTTTCTTTAGCCGTGTGCCTATTGTATCTTGTGACTGCCTGGTCACATGATCTTCCCCAAAGAACTTTGCATCTTTGGTCCTCTTCTGCTGCACTGGCAGACATTTATTGAACCCCCGAGCCAAATCTTGACCGATCGATCACAGGAGAACGGATCGATCGGCAACTTAGCTAAACACTTATCATTGTGTGGATTGTATTGATGCACATATTAAAGGAGAAAAAATACAATTTTAATTAGAAAACGGCAGATTGGACTGCTGCCTTAACAAAAGACCAACATTTGAACACAATACCAAGAATTCGATCCTTAAGGCAGAATCTTTATTTCCACCAGGATGAAACTCTGGCAATGCCCTTTCATAGGGGAATTATTACTTAATAGTGTTATTTGCAGCGTCTCCCTCATTCCTCCCATTGACGATAAATGATTCTAAAGAGGGGATATTCATCGACTTCAGGGGGGAGTCTCCATGCCATTGGCACGATCGGCCTGATCAGTTTAATTAATAACCCTCTACAGCCCCTATTTAATTTGGTGGAAAACTGGATATGGAGCAGTTAACAATGCTTTAGTGCAACAGAGTGGAAGTTAATGCATTGTTAACTGTGTGTTACCTTGCTCTGCACCATACAGAATAGGTGGAATAAAAGATGGAAGATGGAAATGCCTCTGTTATATATAGCTCACCAGGTCCTATTACTGCCTGCAAACTATCCAAAGCTAATTCATTAGCTGCCCTGCAGGGCCACCTGTCATTGAAAGAGTTAAATTGCAATTGTATAAACAAAAAGAAAACAGAGAGCGCACGCCCCATAGCGTAATCTTGTACATTTAATAACATTTAATAACAAATAGGGAATAGGAGAGGGATTAAAAACACTCACAAAGTAAATATAAAAACACACAATTTGTGATAATAATCACCACCACGAGGCAAACACCGTCCAGGATCACGTGGACAGTCCAGGGATTAACAACCGGTTACCAGGAACAGTTCATCCTCCATAGGTTGCCGCAGAAGAATATTCCCCCCCCCCCATTTCTTCCCCTCTTCTCCCTCTTTTCCCCTCCTCTTTCTTCCCTTCCTCTTGTCCCCTTCTATTTTCTTCCATTTACATTTCACTCATATATATACAATTTATTTTTGTTAATCATTTTAGTTGTAGTTCCCTATGTTATTTATCCTTCATTTTTTTTATATATACATATTTTATATTATTTTCTTTATTAGTGAACTATTGTGGTTTTATAATTTCTTGATTTCCACCAGAGTTTAAATTTGTGCATTGTAATGAATGTGCATGGGATCATATTGCCACTTATTAATTAAATTATTTATTTATTTTAAAAATAATCTATTTCAAGTTGCATTTTTTGTATATATTATGTATATATATATATATATATATATACTTTTGTATCAATCTGATCCTAAAAATGGCTATTAGCACATTTTTTTACATGCTCATGTAATTATATGCACATACAATGATTTTTTGCCCTTTCTATTGTATTTATTGTTATTATTGTTATTATAATGTTATAGTTATTATTTATACAATTTTATATAGTGTTTATTGTATTGTATGTATATCATTTATTGGTATAGTCTCCTTTTGTCCTGGCTGATTTGTATTAGTTTATGTTTCCTTTATTGTCATTAACCTGAGGGCTCTGGAGGTTTTAAATAACTATTCCTCATTGGTTGGTTTGGGCTGTCAATCATGATGCAGATATGCTTGGGGGCAGGCCCTTTAAGATTTTCCAACCAATCACAGTTTGTATGCAGTTATAAGTACCCAGCTCTCCTTGTTCGTGTCATTCCCTTTGATAAAGTTACTTAGTTGTGACAAAACGCGTCAGTGACGCCTATTACGACACTACGTCACTACGCACGGGCGCGCTTTATGGCCGAAGCGCGCATGCTATATTACTGAGGCCAGCTCGTTTGCTAACTTAAAGCAGATTTATGGAACATCTTCTGCGGCAACCTATGGAGGATGAACTGTTCCTGGTAACCGGTTGTTAATCCCTGAACTGTCCACGTGATCCTGGACGGTGTTTGCCTCGTAGTGGTGGTGATTATTATCACAAATTGCGTGTTTTTATATTCAATTGGTGAGTGTTTTTAATCCCTCTCCTATTCCCTATTTGTTATTAAATGTACAAGTTTACGCTATGGGGCGTGCGCTCTCTGTTTTCTTTTTGTTTCTATAGAATCCCCATTGGAAGCGGTTATTCCATCTGAGAGCAGCCTTGGACCCCTGGACTGTGCACTTTTGGTTTTGATCTATCCATCAGGACTCAATTTAGGGTTTGGAATTTCTTTTAACATGTATTTTTGGATTTAATATATTCATTTTTTATATATATCACTATTTTTGTCACATGTAATTAGAGTATATTTTAGTTTGTTTTTCACTATTTATATTATAATATTATTTTTATGATACACTATCCTATACATAGGATGCAATTATAAGTTTTTCTTTTTTTGGGACCTATAATCATCACATATTTGAGTATATATATATATTTATTTAATCATTCACTAGTTCACTGGTGGCGCTACTTATTTCTCTCTTTATATATATAGCAAACACAGGGGGTGCCCAGTGCTACGTCCAAATGACAAAACATACATGGTAATAATTACAAGAAATGATGCTTCAGTGTAAATAATAATGCTAATGCTAATAATATTAAAATATGTTTTTTTTAGTTAGAAATTTTGGCCAAAACATCATAAGCTTGCACACCAAATCGTCAAGGTGAACCATAATAAGTGCAAGTCCTACACTACACTGCATCTGTTCCCTATACCTCTGTGTGAGGGGGAAGAACCATAATAGATTTATTACCTGCAGCATAAGGAGAAGATCCACCATTAAAAAGGGGGAGGTGACGTGAGCTCTGGGGGAGGTGCCACAACCTCCATACAACTGATTCCAGTCAATAAATATATATATTAATATACTAGCTGAGAGCCCCGGCGTTGCCCGGGATGTTTGTGGTGTGGGGGTGGCATTTGGGTGGGGAGTGGTCCACGCGGCCCATGTGCGGTGGTACTGCTGCTGTGGCTGTACTGATGGTGATTGTATCGGTGTGCTTATTTGGGAGGGTTTGTTGCTGATGTGGGGGTGCGGATGTGGGTGTGCCGATGGGGAGGTGCGAAGGTGCTAATGTGTGGGTGCTGATGGTGTTGATGGGGGCTGGGAATGGTGGGGAGCCGAGAATGCCAGTGTGCTGGGGGGGGGGGGGGGCATGGGATACCGGTGTGCTGATGTGGTGGTGCTGGGGATAGTGTATGTGTGTGTATACGTGTGTGTGTGTGTATATATACACACGTGTGTGTATACATGTGTGTATACATGTTTGTGTGTGTGTGTATACATGTTTGTTTGTATACATTGTGTATGTGTACGTGTGTGTGTATACACGTGTGTGTGTGTGTATACACGTGTGTGTGTGTATACACGTGTGTGTGTGTATACACACGTGTGTGTGTGTATACACGTGTGTGTGTATACACGTGTGTGTGTGTGTATACACGTGTGTGTGTGTGTGTATACACGTGTGTGTGTGTGTGTATACACGTGTGTGTGTGTGTGTATACACGTGTGTGTGTGTATACACGTGTGTGTGTGTGTATACACGTGTGTGTGTGTGTATACACGTGTGTGTGTGTGTATACACGTGTGTGTGTATACGTGTGTGTGTGTGTGTGTACACGTGTGTGTGTGTGTACACGTGTGTGTGTGTGTGTACACGTGTGTGTGTGTGTACACGTGTGTGTGTGTACACGTGTGTGTGTACACGTGTGTGTGTGTACACGTGTGTGTACACGTGTGTGTGTGTGTACACGTGTGTGTGTGTACACGTGTGTGTGTGTGTACACGTGTGTGTGTGTGTACACGTGTGTGTGTACACGTGTGTGTGTGTGTACACGTGTGTGTGTGTGTGTACACGTGTGTGTGTGTGTGTACACGTGTGTGTGTGTGTGTGTACACGTGTGTGTGTGTGTGTGTACACGTGTGTGTGTGTGTACACGTGTGTGTGTGTGTGTGTACACGTGTGTGTGTGTGTGTGTACACGTGTGTGTGTGTGTGTACACGTGTGTGTGTGTGTGTACACGTGTGTGTGTGTGTACACGTGTGTGTGTGTGTACACGTGTGTGTGTGTGTGTACACGTGTGTGTGTACACGTGTGTGTGTGTGTACACGTGTGTGTGTGTGTGTGTACACGTGTGTGTGTGTACACGTGTGTGTGTACACGTGTGTGTGTACACGTGTGTGTGTGTGTACACGTGTGTGTGTGTACACGTGTGTGTGTGTGTACACGTGTGTGTGTGTGTACACGTGCGTGTGTGTCTACGTATACGTGTGTGTACGTGTCTGCGTGTGTCTGCGTGTCTACGTGTGCCTGCGTGTCTACGTGTGCCTGCGTGTCTACGTGTGTCTACGTGTGCCTCTGTTCCCTATACCTCTGTGTGAGGGGGAAGAACCATAATAGATTTATTACCTGCAGCATAAGGAGAAGATCCACCATTAAAAAGGGGGAGGTGACGTGAGCTCTGGGGGAGGTGCCACAACCTCCATACAACTGATTCCAGTCAATAAATATATATATTAATATACTAGCTGAGAGCCCCGGCGTTGCCCGGGATGTTTGTGGTGTGGGGGTGGCATTTGGGTGGGGAGTGGTCCACGCGGCCCATGGCAGTGTGCGGTGGTACTGCTGCTGTGGCTGTACTGATGGTGATTGTATCGGTGTGCTTATTTGGGAGGGTTTGTTGCTGATGTGGGGGTGCGGATGTGGGTGTGCCGATGGGGAGGTGCGAAGGTGCCAATGTGTGGGTGCTGATGGTGTTGATGGGGGCTGGGAATGGTGGGGAGCCGAGAATGCCAGTGTGCTGGGGGGGGGGGGGGGCATGGGATACCGGTGTGCTGATGTGGTGGTGCTGGGGATAGTGTATGTGTGTGTATACGTGTGTGTGTGTGTATATATACACACGTGTGTGTATACATGTGTGTATACATGTTTGTGTGTGTGTGTATACATGTTTGTTTGTATACATTGTGTATGTGTACGTGTGTGTGTATACACGTGTGTGTGTGTGTATACACGTGTGTGTGTGTATACACGTGTGTGTGTGTATACACACGTGTGTGTGTGTATACACGTGTGTGTGTATACACGTGTGTGTGTGTGTATACACGTGTGTGTGTGTGTGTATACACGTGTGTGTGTGTGTATACACGTGTGTGTGTGTGTGTGTATACACGTGTGTGTGTGTATACACGTGTGTGTGTGTGTATACACGTGTGTGTGTGTGTATACACGTGTGTGTGTGTGTGTATACACGTGTGTGTGTATACGTGTGTGTGTGTGTGTGTGTACACGTGTGTGTGTGTGTACACGTGTGTGTGTGTGTGTACACGTGTGTGTGTGTGTACACGTGTGTGTGTGTACACGTGTGTGTGTACACGTGTGTGTGTGTACACGTGTGTGTACACGTGTGTGTGTGTGTACACGTGTGTGTGTGTACACGTGTGTGTGTGTGTACACGTGTGTGTGTGTGTACACGTGTGTGTGTACACGTGTGTGTGTGTGTACACGTGTGTGTGTGTGTGTACACGTGTGTGTGTGTGTGTACACGTGTGTGTGTGTGTGTGTACACGTGTGTGTGTGTGTGTGTACACGTGTGTGTGTGTACACGTGTGTGTGTGTGTGTGTACACGTGTGTGTGTGTGTGTACACGTGTGTGTGTGTGTGTACACGTGTGTGTGTGTGTGTACACGTGTGTGTGTGTGTACACGTGTGTGTGTGTGTACACGTGTGTGTGTGTGTGTACACGTGTGTGTGTGTACACGTGTGTGTGTGTGTACACGTGTGTGTGTGTGTGTGTACACGTGTGTGTGTGTACACGTGTGTGTGTACACGTGTGTGTGTACACGTGTGTGTGTGTGTACACGTGTGTGTGTGTACACGTGTGTGTGTGTGTACACGTGTGTGTGTGTGTACACGTGCGTGTGTGTCTACGTATACGTGTGTGTACGTGTCTGCGTGTGTCTGCGTGTCTACGTGTGCCTGCGTGTCTACGTGTGCCTGCGTGTCTACGTGTGCCTGCGTGTCTACGTGTGTCTACGTGTGCCTGCGTGTCTACGTGTGCCTGCGTGTCTACGTGTGCCTGCGTGTCTACGTGTGCCTGCGTGTCTACGTGTGCCTGCGTGTCTACGTGTGCCTGCGTGTGTATGTGTACGTGTGTGTGTCTACGCGTGTGTGTCTACATGTGTGTATACATGTGCCTACGTGTGTGTGTATATACGTGTGTGTGTACGTGTGTATACGTGTGTGTACGTGTGTGTACGTGTGTGTACGTGTGTAGGGCAGGGAGGGTGGGGGCGAAGGGCAGGGAGGGTGGGGGCGAAGGGCAGGGAGGGTGGGGGCGAAGGGCAGGGAGGGTGGGGGCGAAGGGCAAGGAGGGTGGGGGCGAAGGGCAGGGAGGGTGGGGGCGAAGGGCAGGGAGGGTGGGGGCGAAGGGCAGGGAGGGTGGGGGCGAAGGGCAGGGAGCGAAGGGCAGGGAGGGTGGGAGCGAAGGGCAGGGAGGGTGGGGGCGAAGGGCGGGAGCGAAGGGCAGGGGTGAAGGGCAGGGACGGGGGGGGTGAAGGGCAGGGCCGGGGGCGAAGGGCAGGGCCGGGGGCGAAGGGCAGGGCCGGGGGCGAAGGGCCGGGGGGGGGGGTGAAGGGCAGGGCCGGGGGGGGGGGAGGGTGAAGGGCAGGGCCGGGGGGGGGTGAAGGGCAGGGCCGGGGGGGGGGTGAAGGGCAGGGCCGGAGGGGGGGGGGGTGAAGGGCAGGGCCGAGGGGGGGGTGAGGAGGGGGGGGTGAGGGCAGGGGGGGGGGGGGGCCGGGGGGGTGAAGGGCAGGGACGGGGGGGGGGGTTGAAGGGCAGGGCCGGGGGGGGGGGTGAAGGGCAGGGCCGGGGGGGGGTGAAGGGCAGGGCCGGGGGGGGGGTGAAGGGCAGGGCCGGGGGGGGGGGAGTGAAGGGCAGGGCCGGGGGGGGGGGGTGAAGGGCAGGGCCGGAGGGGGGGGGGTGAAGGGCAGGGCCGGAGGGGGGGGGGTGAAGGGCAGGGCCGGGGGGGGGTGTGAAGGGCAGGGCCGGGGGGGGGGGTGAAGGGCAGGGCCGGGGGGGGGGGGGTGAAGGGCAGGGCCGGGGGGGTGAAGGGCAGGGCCGGGGGGGGGGGGTGAAGGGCAGGGCCGGGGGGGGGGTGAAGGGCAGGGCCGGGGGGGGGGGGGTGAAGGGCAGGGCCGGGGGGGGGGGGGTGAAGGGCAGGGCCGGGGGGGGGTGAAGGGCAGGGCCGGGGGGGGGGGGTGAAGGGCAGGGCTGGGGGGGGGTGAAGGGCAGGGCCGGGGGGGGATGAAGGGCAGGGCCGGGGGGGGGGGGGCAGGTCCGGGGGGGGTGAAGGGCAGGGGGGGGGTGAAGGGCAGGGCCGGGGGGGGGAGGGTGAAGGGCAGGGCCGGGGGGGGGGGGTGAAGGGCAGGGCCGGGGGGGGGGGTTAAGGGCAGGCCGGGGGGGGGGGTGAAGGGCAGGGCCGGGGGGGGGTGAAGGACAGGGCCGGGGGAGGGGGGTGAAGGGCAGGGCCGGGGGGGGTGAAGGGCCGGGCCGAGGGGGGGGGGGTGAAGGGCAGGGGGGGGGTGAAGGGCAGGGGGGGGGGTGAAGGGCAGGGCCGGGTGAAGGGCCAGGGCGGGTGAAGGGCCAGGGGGGGGGGGTGAAGGGCCAGGGCGGGGGGGGTGAAGGGCCAGGGCGGGGGGGGGGGGGGGGTGAAGGGCCAGGGCGGGGGGGGGGGGGGGGGTGAAGCGCCGGCCCGGGTGAAGCGCCGGGCCGGGTGAAGCGCCAGGCCGGGTGGGGTGAAGCGCCGGGTGGGGTGAAGGGCCGGGCCGGGGGTGAAAGATCTCTTCCCGTGCGGTTACTTACCTCGCACCGGGCCGCGCTCCTCCTCGGGTTCCTCGGCGGTTCCCCCCGGCGATGCGGAGCTGAGACGCTCAGGTGAGGGGGTGTGTGGGCCGCGGCCCGTGCAGCTCCCGACAGTGACAGCTAGGCCTGAGAGCCGGAGCAGCGCGCGCGGGGATGGGGAGCTGGGGGCGCGGCCTCTAGGCCTGAAGGTGAGAGCGGCGACAGCGTGCTCTGGGGGGGGGAGCACCGGGAGAGCGGGTGAGCACCGGGAGAGAGGGTGCTCTGGGGGGGGGGGGAGGGAGGGTGCTCTTCGGGGGGGGGGAGGGGGGTAGCACCGGGGGAGCGGGTGAGCACCGGGAGAGAGGGTGCTCTGGGGCGGGGGGGGGGGGAAGGGGGGAGCACCGGGGGAGAGGGTGCTCCGGGAGAGCGGGTGATGTTGTGGTCCCGCGGAGTGGTGATAGGGGTATTTCCGTTGTTG